>NW_020537758.1:55400769-55423991 GCF_003426905.1 Ctenocephalides felis
GTTCTATATAACGATGTGTTCAAATAAAAAAACATCAATCATAGTGAATGTTCTTTAACAATTTTTAATATCTTCTGTTATATATACGAGAGTTTACAAAACATTAGTTTTTAAATAAAAAATGTTCTTCGAATCTTGTAATTGAATTCAGATATTATCACATTTAAGTATATAGAGAACAACCATCTCATAAAGAGCTTTTTTGAAAATAGATTTTTGAATTATTTTTGGTATTTATGTGTATTTGTATTTATTCATACAGTTATTAAGATTTCTTTTTTCCACACATTAGTTATCAATTTTTTTGTCAATTATCAATGAGTTTAATTTTCAGTAATAATTGAATAGATCTATATACTTTACCTAAAGTAAAGTTAATTGAACTATCTAAACGAAAATAAACCAGTTAATTCCTACTTATATAAGAATGTTCATTTACTTTTTCAATAATGAGATTTTGCATATGTTATCTATGAGCCTGCGTCTAAGCATTTCTTTATGATTATTTAAAATTCGATATGAACACAACATTTAAAATTTTTGTATTACATATTTATATATAGATAGAAAATAATTAATAACTGAAGTGCATGTTCATAATCAATTAAGCAATTACCTGCTAAACTATTTCTTTATATATTATTAATAAGTTTCTTTCTAAAGAATAAATAAACATCAACTATTATGAAGAATTAATGAACAAAATTATATTTTAGCATAAATAACACTAATACATTTTAAAGTAAATATTTTTTAAACCCATAATTGATCAAAATCATCAAAATTAGTTTGTTCAATCTCGTTCAACTTAAACCTATTACAAACTTCGTACTAGCGTTCATAAAATACATTTAATGCGTAGCGTCGAAATGCGTGAAGCAGCAACTTTGCCTTTAATTTGTTCGGTTAACGTAATGCTGCTGTACATATTTGATATCAAATGAAACACAGAGTGTCTAAAAGCAGTTGCGTAATTACTTTCGCTTTTGAATTGAATTATAATTCGCAAAATCCGACTGAAATCGAATGACAAGTGCGGAGTTCTGTGCTAAATTGGGCCCACGGCGCGGTGACGCTGTCGCTGTCGCGCCGACGATCGTTTCAAACTAACCGGAAAGAATCCAATTTGCGAATCGGTCGAAAGGCAATTGATATAAGTAATTTCAGGCAGTGCCTTCGAGCGGTGTTATCGCAATTAAGGAACTTATTTATTTTGCGATTTGATTAGGCAACTTTACAGAATTTGAGAAGTGATGATTGCTTAATTGCAAATTTATACGAATATTCACGATTGATTTCACAAAACGGAATGAATTGAGTTCTTGTGTATATTTATCTTGTTAAATAAAAGTCTTGATTGAAAAGCGAGTAAATTTTTCTGTAAAGCTTGTGTTTATGACACAGTTAATTATTTTAACACTTACGGGACGGCACCGAATTCAAAACAATCTATTGTACGGCTGTAAACTTGTTTTCATTGTGTATGTTATGCAATTTGTTTGATAAAAATTCATAAAAAAATGATAAAAGTTTGATAAAAGGTCATTGAAGGACATACATTTATAATATTAATTTATTTTTGATCATTTTATAAAGAATGGTGACGTTCAAAACAATTTCCAAAATGCATAGCTGGTTAATTTTGACATGTTTTACAATAAAATGTTATTCGCCGCCTTCCTCCTGGTGCTTTTTCTGTCAGAACAGACAATACTAACCCTTTTTCTTTCTCTTTCATTTAGAATATGCCACTGATTAGTAAGTAGATTTGTTGCTGCCATAATGATTTGTTTTGTCTATTATATCGTCTAATAATTCATTTCAAAATTTTAAAGTAAATAACTATTGAAGTCTTATAATGCTTGGTATTTGTAGTAGGGGTGTTTGTTGATGAATGCCAAACTCGATTATTGAAGGGAATCGACACATTTGCTAATGTCGTTCCGCTCGACATTTAATTTGTCGAACTTCTTTTTCTTTTTGTGGTTGGATAATATCATCATCACATTCATCACTTTCTTCGGTGCGAATAGTAATTTCGCAAAATTTGTCTGTATGAATGTCTATTTGAAACTCATTTTCACTACTGCTTAATTCACAAAATTTACCAGTCGTTTTGCCATATTTAAAAAGCGCTCGGTCGTTTTAAATATTAAAAAAAAGACTATATAGCAAAGAAAAAGGCTAAAAATACTATTAAAATAACTTAAAATTATTTCCAAAATACAACACTGTTTATCACTGCTATATGTAATTTATTCAATTTTTCGATGCAAACTGAATCATTGTTTACAAAATAGCCTGTGCCTCACAGAATATGTTTGTCCACTCAGGTGGACAGCCGTCCCCAAAGTGTTAACATTAAGCAGATTCAGTAGTAGATATATACAAATATATAAATTACTTTTTTTTAAATATAAATGTATTTGTAATGTAATAATTGCGCATATACGTATATAAGAATGTATTTGTTTATTATAATTATCTTTCCACAAATTAATATAGAAGTTCAATTAATAATTTGGAAAATGCGTTAGCAACATCATAAAAACCAATAATTTACTACGCTTAAAAGCATTCAACTATTACAAGCCCATATATAATTAAAGAGTTTTTATATAAAATAACAGCAAACTCATAATAAAACAAATTATCACATGTACCCGACGCACGCAAGCGTGTCGGGTATTGAAAACGCTTTGCTGAATTCCGTATAACAAATGATATAAAAAAGCAGTATATTTATAGTATTGAATATTCCAAAAAATAACGAAACGTTATTATATTACATTACATGTCCGCCGATTCTGTTGCAGCAGGAATTGCAGCGCAGGGTGAACTCGAACTCGAACGCGAGCGCCGGCTCGTCGGTACAAAAGTGTGAAAAGCGAGGGATGCAGGCTCCGCACTTTTTATCGCCGAGTGTGGGGTTAAACTGTACGAGATGGGAATGGAAATTTTCTATGTGATTTATGCTTTCCGATTGAACCGTAGGTGTATGGCGGTTAATATTACATAACGGACTACGAATAACGCATTTATATTCATATTATACACCTTTATTCATATTAGTACATTCAGTACCGATATTGAATGTTGAAGCCGTAAACACTAATAGTAGACTGTAATTATAATATATTCAAGTGAGAACAAGGAGTTCGAACTTCAGGCTTAATTTATATTGCATCTCTCATCATTTATATTTAGAATGCTTGAATTCAATGATTTAGCGAGATTTTAGTAATATGTGTGAATCTTATAGATGTATAGGATGGGCCATTCAAAGTGAAAGAATTTGTTTCTTACAAGGATATATGCAAAAACTATTTTTTCATTTAGATTATAACTTATTTTGGATCAAGGGTAGGGAAGAATATATATATATATATATATATATATATATATATATATATACTATATACTATATATATATAAATATATATATATATATACATTAAATATATATATTTATATAATTTTATTTGAATAGCGATCAGAACATATGGGTTCTATGAGCTGTTGTGATGAATATCTCACAAACTACGTTTGTTTTATTACAGATGGCAACCCAAACAGTTGTCACATCTCTGTATGAATAATTTTTATTACAATCTGTAATAGAGCAAGTATGGTGCAACAATGCCGAGCGAGAGCTATTTTCACTTGGAAACATATTTCTATCTATATTTCCAAGTGAGAATCGTTGTCAATGTTGCCTGACAACAGCTGCTCGATCTTGACAACAAGTCCCGTTGCCCTTAACCGCTTACCTACGGGCGAGCCATCGTGAAGAATATATATGGTTATTAAGAATACATATAAATGTTAATTTGAACACTTGTTTACGTAGAAATACTGAATTACTGTCCTTAAATGCAATTAGTCGTAAAATAAAATCCTTCAAAAAAGGACGAGTGTTACAACCGCCCACATCGCTAGAATGGTTGTAACAAGCATAAAATAGGTTAAAATACCTCTTAAACATCAAAATGGTTTATAACGACGTATATTATCCGAAATATGTAACATAGTACATGTTAAGGATTTCCAATGGTGGTGGTCTGAATTATTTTTTGTAAGGGTGTCGTGTCGTATCGTATTCCGATACAATGGACAGTCGCCAGGCAATGCAGGCGGTCGTCTGCATTTCTTTTCACACATCACGTGCAAAATGCATTAGTGATGTAAGATATTTAATTTTTGAGCTTAATTTATGTGTCTGGACCGTCTACATCCGCGTCGATAGTTTTTATGTGTCTGCAAAATGATTTGAAATAAGCATAAGAAATCATCCCCCTCAGATTTATAAATTAATCTAATCCGCCTCTTACGGGCGGGGCTAATATTGTTAATTTCAATTTTTAATATTTTTTATTTTGTATAAGTTCAGAGCTCAGTATAGAAACACCAACTATCTGATGCGCTTATATTCACCATATTTTCTTGTAATATATGTATATATATATATATATATATATATATATATATAATATAATATATATATATATATATATATATATATATATATTAATATCAAACGTCGCATTTTATTTTAATAATAACCGATCACACCAAGAGTTCAATTAGAGAACAAATTTAAAAGTGTAGTGGTTAGGATAAGTAAATCGATAACACCCAGTTAGAAGTCGAAGTAATTTTTTAAGCTTCCCGCCTTAACAGTACACATAATCAAATGAATAATCGCCTAGTTCATGAATATAATTTAACAATATATAACAAAAATGAGCTACCAAGAAATAAACTGAACTATGCGATTAATTTGCGAATATTTCATAATATCAACAAACTAGGATCTAGTCAGAATCATCATGGTGACTTTTACCTTCGCACTTGATTTATTTTACGCCAGCCGCACTTTAAAAAAATGAGCGTCCACAAACCAGGCAGAATCTTTCTTTTCTTGTATTGCTTTTTCCTTTCGCTTTCTCTTTCTTATTTTGTCTTATTTCATTTAGATTTTTTTTACATGTTTGCCTTTCCAAAAAAAGCATAAACAACATGTTATCGTACCCACAAAATGTGTCACAAGTGTACCCAACTATCAACTTTTAGTGGCGAATCTTCGTTATAATAGATCTAAATTATCCACACACATACTAATTCCACGTAATTAACTGCAAGTAATTTATCTGTATGCAAGTGACATTAAAAGAAATCGGACTAGAAAACTTACTATTTACTGGTATCGCCAATGGTGACGATATAGGTCACCTTTGGCTATGGTTTCAAAAATGGGTACAACGAAGATGTATGTATATAAATATATACAGTAGATTATAAGATAAAAGATTGTCATTACACATTTCATCAGTTCCTACATAAATATTTTCAAATAAATTATGACTATAATTCAGACATTAAACATGCAATTTTATTTGATCTTTTCAATTCGTTATAAAATAATTCATAATATATTTTGCTCTACGAACAATTTATTAGAAGCATTTAATAAATTTTAATGCAGATCTCTTTATTGTAAAATCCAATTTTGCATCCATGTGATCGATCATTTCCATACTAAATCAATTACTATGCATTCCATCTATAGTTAGCAGTCCAATTTGCGCTACATAGATATTCGATGTCGTGTTAGTAGATATTTGATTTTGCTTCCGGCTAAAATTGTGTTAATCGTAATATGCATATGTAATTAAATCCACTGACCCATAATTCAGAGTAGCATCTGATTCCTATCGTTATCTTGACCAGATGGTACATCGGAAATTAATCAACTGAGATTTGTAATAAAGCTTAATGCAATTGATAGTAAAAATTTAATTACTCAATCTGACCACAATGATTTTACAATAATAATACATTGATATTAGTTTTTCTAATGTATTATATAAGTAAAAACTCGCATTCATAGACATAATACCTTTAGGGTAAAGTAGAGCTTGATGGTGCGCGGGTAAAAAGGTCTACCATTATTATCTCAAAAGCAAGTGCAATATAGAATGTTTAGCGATTCTTTTTTAAAGCCATCATGTTAAATCCGACGACTTCGCTGCCAGGAGATAAACAGCCACATTATTATTTTTTAAATAAAAGTATTTATATTTAGTTTTTAGTTCTTTCGTTTTCAAACACTGTTTTTTAATTTATAATACCTGAATATAATTTTCAAGTATACACTATTCAATCGATATATAAAAAGTATTATTTTTAATGTAAATTTAATTGTTTTTCATATAATCATGTATCTACAATAACTAGTAGAGTGGAGAATAATAGTAAAAAATTACTATTTTTTGAAAGAAAAAAATTTTTTTTGAAAACATTTTTTTTTTAAAAGAAAAATGTTTTCTTCATTTTGTCATATTTTGGAAATTCTGAACTTTTTTTCAATGCAATGTGAAAAAAAATATACTTATTGTTAAAATCTCTATAAAATATCTGATAATTTGATGTGCATATATCTGATGATCATTTTTAACCGCCGAATGGCATTTTTTTTTATTTTTTATTAGATCTCCGAAACTACTAGACCTGCCTTCATGAAAATTTGATCAATTCTTCATCTTTTTAATACAAGTAAAATGTTTTTTGAATTATTCAAATCGGACTCTCCGTTCTCTTGAAAACTGAGTTACCGTTTTCGGCACTTTTTGCCCCGTATCTTCGGAACGGCTAGACTTGCCTTCGCCAAATACTAATCAGCACGTCTCCTTATCAGTACGAATCGATTTTTTTTTAATTATTTAAATCGGTTGATAAGTGTTCCCGAAATCGTCGACGAAAATTTGTATCCGCACACACATACATACACGCGCACACACATACATATACGCACACACACATACATCCATTTTTTCTAAGGTATGCCAAAATATTCAGAAATCTCTGAAACGTAAAGATATATAAAATTTTCATTTTCGATTTTTTTGCGATTACTATAACTTGCCCTACGGGAAGTTAATTATGATAGATTTTTGTTCAAAAACTGAATAAAGCTGCGATTTTTGCACTTTTTGATCCATATCTTCGAAGGAGAATCTGCCTTTGCCAAAAACTAATCAGCACATCTGCTTATCAGCAGAAAAATGTTTTCTAAATTAGGTAATGCGCTTGATTCGTGCGCCCAAAATCGTCCAAGAAAAATTGATTCAATACATACAATTCGTCATGCACACACACGTCTATTTTTTTTAAGATATGCCAAAATGTTCAGGTGGTCTTGAAAAGTAATATAAAAAAATTTTCATTGCGATCTGTTGCGATTACTATAACTTATCCTATGAGAATATAATAAAAACTAGCTGTATGTGGAATTCTGTCTTAAGGCAATTAGAGCATCGTGCCTTAAGGCAAATTGCTGGAACTTCCCGTACCAATAATTATTTTTTTAAAAACAATTAACATTTTTGAAAAAAATTTACTTCGAAAAAATTAGATTTTTGAAAAACTATAAATTTGATAAAAAATTGCTTTTTTTTTAAGAAAAAAAAATTATTGAAAAAAAATGTTTTATTCATTTTGACATATTTTGAATACTATGAAGTTTTTATCAAAGCAATCGTACAGCTTTAGCTGCGTAGAGACGAAATGTCAAAGCGCGTAAGCGCCGCGTCGCCGTCTAACGGATGAACATTGGTACGGAACCCATAGAAATGCAAACAAAATTTATACTTATTGTTAAAATCTCTATAAAATATCTCATAATTGGATTTGCATATGTGTAATGATCATTTTTGACCGCCAAATGGCATTTTTTTCACCATTTTCCGCACTTTTTGCCCCGTATCTTCGGAACGGGTACACCTTCCTTCGCCAAAAACTAATAGGCACGTCTCATTATCAATACGAATCGAATGTTTATTGAATTATTCAAATTGGTTTATCGGTGTTCCCGAAATCGTCGACAAAAATTTGAATCCGCACACACACATACATCCATTTTTTCTAAGGTATGCCAAAATATTCAGAAACCTTTGAAACGTAAAAATATATAAAAAATTTCATTTTCGAATTTTTTGCGATTATTATAACTTACCCAATGGGAAGTTAATAATTCAAGAACACAACACGATTAATACAACTTCAATCACTATAATTTATTTAGTACATATTGATGTAATACTCAATAATTCCTAATTCTACATTAATTAGTGCTATTAAAGAGATTTTGTCCTGATTAAATTATTTCTATTTTATAACCAAATCCAGTACAAAATTTAATATTCCAGAAGCACATAACTCAAATTTCTTGGAAACATGAAGGATGCACAAAATGCTGGTAATATATTCGTATATTCTTGCGAATTGGCTACAATTGCCGCAGACCCATTTGCATGCAACTCCGGTGCAAGTAAGAGGATTACAAGTTACTCTCGGACGAGCAATGGCGTTGGACACATTGTGCTCAAATATGGAAATCTAAGTGAGCTCTGTATCCAATTCGACGTAAGAATATAACTTCCTACTGGATTTAATGAGATTCTGCATTTAAAGTATTAGATAGAGCGCCGTCTGAGTGTCGAATAAATTTTATTATTTGCAGTATAGATTCTAGTATTTGCAGTTTGATTGGAATAAGATTTTATTACCATTATAATTGTTAAAAATATTACTGCTGTAATATGAGTATAACAAAATTGATTATAAAAATATAAGGACATTGAAAAACATGTATTTATAAAAAAATATGAATATTAGTTCTCATCACAACTATTTTCGTCAAAAGGAATTTCACACAACTATAATTAATTGTACAGAATATTAATTCTGCCTCCAATTTCTACAATGAAAAGCTATTAAAAATACTCATTCAAGCACTAAATTTATCTTAAGATACTATACATCTAAGAAATAATACAAAACCTAATTTGTTGTGAATACAGGAAAATGTTCTAATAACCGTTTATAAAGTAGTATAGACCACAAAGGTCTAATTTGACTTTGAGCAATTATATTGTGAAAATCAAACCAATTTTATCACAACAATTAACAAATATCAAACGAACCACTATCTGACTATGTTCAGTGAAATTCCTAGCTAATTCATTATTGTAAAAATGAGTTTCTTGCTGCTTTTCAAAAATTTATCACCTACCCCACAACCAGGTGGCAAACTGGTCCAACTTCTTATTTTTAATTTCAAAGGGATTTTACGAAATAATAGCTAATAAATTATGCAACCAATGCAAAATATAAATTTCAAGGGTACAGAAAACAGAGATAAAGGTAAACTGTATATTACCTGGTAATTTGTTAGAAATAATCATGAACAGAGTTGAAATAACTAATTATTGAACTTATTTATTGTAAAATTGTCTTTTTAACTTCCCATAGGATAAGTTATTGTAATCGTCCAAAAATCTTTAAAAATGAATGAAATGTTTTAAAGGTTTCTGAACATTTTGGCATACCTCAGAAAAAATGGATGTGTATGGATACAATGTTTCGTCCATATTTTCGGGCGCACGCATCAAACGATTTGAAAGATTCAAAAAACATTCGATTCCTATTGATAAGGGGATATGCTGATTAATTTTTGGCAAAGGCAGGTCCAGCCGTTTCAGAGATACAGAGCAAGGAATTCAGAAAATAGAAATCGAGTTTTTGAAAGAACGGAGCATCCGATTTGAATTATCTAAAAAACATTCAACTCATATTGACGGGGAGAAGTGGTCGGCAAAGGCAGGTCCAGCCGTTTCGAAGATACCGAGCTAAAGGTGCAAAAAATGGCAGTTTTAGAGAGCACTATGCAACCGATTTGAATGATTCAAAAAACTTTTTGCTTGGTTTGATAAAATAATTGCTTTTGGAAAAAAATATTTCAATTTTTTTTCCATTTTTTATATTTTTTTGTATCTAAAATAAAGCTCACTTATATACTATGAATAAATTATATACTTCAAATAAATAATTTTAACTCTGTAATTCAGTTTATATAACTCTTATAAATAATTAGACAATGTTACAGTATTTATAATAATCTATATGAAAACATTTAATATTTCTCGAAGGGGAAGTTCCAGCAGTTTTCCTTAAGGCATGATGACATACACAACTAGTTTTAATTTAATTTTTTATTTACTATTATTTATTGTTCACACCGTAGCCATGGTAAAGATATGCGTGTATGTGTTTATTTATACGGAATCTCAATAAGTGAAATTATGTAATAAATAATTAAATTCAATCTCATGTTTCAGCTGCTAAAAATCATGAATGTTTTACAGCCGAAAAGTAGGTCAGATTGCAACTTAGCAGGCACTTCCTTTCATAAAATGACAGAACAGAAAAAAACGCATCGTCTCCATTTAAAATATTTATCTCGAAACTAACTTGTCAAAGTACGATCTATGCACACAATGCAGTTAACTTTGCGCAAAGTAGAAGTTGGACGCAAAGTTAACAAAGACTTCACAACTTCAGCGTTAATTACTTTCAAAGGTAATATGTACGTTTTCTTTCTCGTCAGAAAATTTAATAATTGCGCAATTATATCAGAAAGTTCAGTATTATCGCGAGTTTGAGCCATCTGACAGATGCACTATGTTTTTAATGGGATTAATGTAGCTTGCGCGGCAATATTGCATCAAATTTAACATGCAGTTCATGTACATACGAATGAATGTATATTTTCATCGGATGTGATTAATTTTAGTTTGATGACATGTATTAATAATTCAATATAACGACTCGTATGATGTGTTACACGAGCGAAAATTTTGTGGATTATTATATTAGAGTGATTTGCCGCAATGGTGATTTTTCAGCGCGGAGATATTATAAATTGATCAGTGGGAAATACTTCATTTCATTTTATTTGATTATTTTTGCGATTCAAAAGTGGGGGAAATTTTATGTGCAAATTGAAGTTATGTCTGGATTATTTTTCATGTGCACTACATGATATTGGTTAAAGTTGACAGTTTCATATTATACTACTAATATATAGTTTTTATGTTAAATATCTTATTCCTTGACTTCCTTGCTTTAACTGTGCACTTTTGTTGCACGTTCAGTCCTAAATTTTATGAAGTCCTGAATTCATCAAACTTGAAGATTATGTTACTTATTATTACATAAATAATCTTTAATTGTGTAGTTTCATTTATGAACATTTATCTGAATACTTTTTTGCATCGTGCAATTCCTTCAGTTTTCTTGCTTCTTTTAAAAAACATTTTGAAAAGCAAATGTTTCCTTTTTACAAATGTGCTTTTAAATTAAAGCTGATGATTGTATCAAAAATTATTTCGTCCTTTTTTTATAACAAGCTTTCGTTTTAGTACTGACTCCTCAATATTTTCAGTTGGACAAATAAATCTACTAACTACTATTTTTAACTTCCCGTAGGGTAAGTTATTGTAATGGGCCGAAAATCGGAATTGAATTTTTTTACATTTCTCGACGATTTGAAGGTTTCTGAACATTTTGGCATACTTCAGAAAAAATGGATGTGTGTGTGTGTATGTATGTATGGATACAATTTTTGCCCACGTTTTCGGGCGTACGGATCAACCGATTTGAACGGTTCAAAAAACATTCAATTTCTATTGATAAGGAGATGTGCTGATTAGTTTTTGGCAAATGCAGGTCGAGGTTTAGAGAGAACGGAGCATCCGATTTGAATGATCTTAAAAACATTCAATTAGTAATGATTGGGAGAAGTGGTTATTAGTTTTTCGCAAAAGCAGGCCCAGCCATTTCGAAGATACGTAGCTAAATGTACAAAAAGTGGCAGTTTTTGAGAGAACTAAGCGTCCGATTCAATTGATTCAAAGAACTTTCTGCTTGTCTTAACAAAATAATTGATTTTTTTTTAATTTTTTGTATATCGAAAATAATTCAGATTTTATTTTTAATTCTGACTATAGTTCTAATATACTTTAAACAAATAATTTCAACTCTACAATTCAGTTTATATAATTCTTACAAATATTAGACAATGTTACAATATTTATAATAATCAATTTGAAAACATTCAGTATTCCTCGAACATTTCGTTACGGTACGGGAAGTACCAACAATTTGCCTTAAGGCACGATGCCACCCACCCCACTAGTTTGATATTTTATTTTTAAAAAAATATGAGAATTTGTTTTATTTTTAATGAATATTCATCATGGTTATCAATATGTTTCGCGCCAAATCATGGTTATCAATATGTTTCGCGTATAATGACTTATGATAACTCAGTCATGATGAATTATAGAATATTTAGCCATAAAATACCACTAGCAAGAATGTTGATTATAGAACATATAGGAGTTAGCTTATAAACATTTATTAAGAATTTTATATAATAATAATTTATATGTAGGTAAATAATCACATTTGCAAAATGATTGTATTCCGAATGATTTGAAATACTGAGATGTTATACACACTGCATACAACAGTTATCTTGCGTGGAAAGATATAGTATGTATCTTTTACTTTTATTTACTTCGAAGGCCTTTTTAGTGAGATCTCGCTTTTAAATTCTAGATATCATCTCTGTGTCTATATAGTGAGTACATAGAAAATACGCGTTTCGTAGTGAAATCAATAAAACAGGAACTGTAACCAATGATTTCATTTGGACTAGTTCCTTTGCACAAACAAACTTCTCGAATATGTTCACTGTCTCGCAAGGTAATCAATTTCCAGCTTCGGTTTTCAAATCAATAAAATTCCTCCCACGGTGATAGAATGCATGCCAGTCACTTGCATATGGAAGGTATCATATCACCATTGTTCGTCTCTGTGTGTTATCCAGAATACGGTTAGGTAAATCTGATAGTGCGGAGAACGAATTCAATGGAGACACGTGCCTTGGCTTATATCACAGCTTTACGCGAATTCGCGAATCGAGGTTTGCAACTGTAATTCGCAGTACGAGGCGCTATCCTCATAGCCCGGCGGCTAATATAATTTTCAACTAGGTGTAAGTAGCATTTTATCTATCCAGCTCTATCTCTCAATACAAATTCAATGAGAATGTTCAAATTCAAATAAAAAATGATAATTATAAAAATATGGCATATCATAAACTTAGTATTGCTTCAGCATATAAACTCAAGCTTAGGCCGAATTGGTCTGCACAAAAAAACTGATAAAAATTGCGCTTAAAACTTGGCTTTCAAAAAATTAGAACATGGATTCTAAAAATACTGTCAAAACCACCCTGAAATAGAGGATAAAATGGTCCGACAAAGTAAAATTGAGTAACCACTACGAAGAGTGTTAAAGGCAAAAACTTTGCAAGACTAGATTGGATCTATATTTTGGAAAGTGTTCCCTTCGCACAACGACCTCATTGTAGGTAAACTAGAAAAATATGGAAGACTATAATTGCATAGTCTTCTGGATCAAATTAATTGATATAAGGCAAACATGTAGAACTAAAGTTCAATTAATGTAAAAGTTGTTTTGTTTAAGTCATTGACACTCAATCAGGTTAAAAATTGTTGCAATAGATATCAATAATTTTAATATAGTCGAATTATGTTGTTAACGTTTTATTGCGATATGAAAAAAATATTTTATTAAAACGAGACTATTTGTCTACCACTTCGTTTCTCAAAATTTGTGTCATTTCTTTTTTCCCCATTGCTTTTATTTTCATGGCGACATTTATGCTTTATAGAATCCACATACAATTTTATCTGAATTAAGCTGAATTAGTCGCTTTGAAATCGTGATTTTTCAAATAAATCTTCAACCGGCTTTGTGCATGATTACTGCATAAAGCTATAACACGAATATGAATAAATTGCATTATGCAAAACAATGTATGAAAAATTGGTCACGTGTACAATATTACCAACACTGGCAAAAACAATTAAATATAGAACAAATCTAATTATATTAAATATATCAAAGAAATATGGTTTTGATACCATATTATTTGTGATGCTATTTCCCGAAAAATAATCGTTCGGTATTAGGTTCATTATTGTTCAAAAACTTTATAGTTATTAATATTGTCTTTTAACTAGATTTATCGTCAGGGAAAAATCTGATTTAAAAAAAAAACAAAAGCATGATTATACTTTTTAATGCAGAAATGAAATTAGTAGTGGTTAGAAATTAATTATTATGTAACTTGTAGTGTTTTTTTTAAATCTTGCTAAATAGTTCATACATTTCTATAATAGCATTTCATAATTAAGCACGTCTTTAAACTAGAACTCTCCTGTGGATTAGTCAGCATTAGGATTTCAATCAGAAGCCCTGAAATTAAGTACCTCCCTCGGGCAAGGAGTAGCAGCATCTATAATCTTTTGAAAATAAAAATAGCAATATGGTTCCTCATGAAAAGAGCCTAAACTCATCACATAGTAATAGGATAATTGTTTGGGTTGTCTTTATAGATGAAAATACAGAGTTATTCGATTAGACAATCAACATATAGTTAAGTCAAACCATAGCAACAGCTAATACAACCCTTAAGTTCTGATAATTAGAATAATGAGAAACTTCAAGAAAATACATATTATATCCACGTAAGCGCATTTTTATTATTTTCGTTCTTGCTCGTAATACGATGAAATACATCAATTTCTCACAATACGTAAAATATAAAGTATCTAGGAAAAATTTTATTTGGGTGACATATTTTAAATAGACAACATAACATAAAAACGCTATCAATTTCTATTGTTCTTGATTTCTTGTGAACAATTTTTGTGAACAGCTAGTAAGACATCAAAGTAAGCTTGTCCGATAATAATCATTTTACTCTAACTATTCCATATGAATTAAATATCTATTCTCTTTGTTATTGCCGCGCCAGACGATTTAAAATCTTTTTTTATCAAAAGTGAATAATTATATAATTAAAGAAATAAAATCAAATTTTATAACATGAATTAACATGAGATGCGGAATTTGTTATAGCATACCTGTTAAATACAAAGCATAGAAGTGTAATTTTAAATTCTCTACGGAATTTTCGCTATTATCCACTCTGCATGCATTGCTAATTAAATTCCAGTACGACCACACCAGTGCGAGCATCAATTGACCGAGAATTAGTCCAGTATTGAATAAACTTTTATCTGCATCTGTGCACTATATTTTATTCCATTGGTTTTATTTGAACAGAACAAAAAACTTGATGCTCATAGATAATGTACTATATTAAAAACCATAATTGCATTCGAAGATAATGTAACAATTACAAAAATATTTGTTAGATTCATAGTAGTTAGTTTAATTCATAGTATTCATTGCGGCTCAAAGTTTATAATAATTTTCTATTATATAGTTAACATAAATTTAACTAAGCGTAAGTGGCTTTTTGCTCCGAAAAGTAAATAACCGAATTGATCATTAAAAATGTTATTTTTATATTTATACCAATCTAACGGTCGACTTTTTTATTGTCTAAGTATCTATTTGTCTAAGTTTTAATTTGTCGATTTTTGTACTTGCTTACAGTGCATCACCTGTTGACTTGTTTACATATTTACCTTTCTACCTTCCCTACTAGTCAACCTGTCCACTATAAAAAAATTAACTAGTGGTATATGGCATCGTGCCTTAAGGCAAATTGCTGGAACTTAAATCTTTTCAGATTATTATAAATACTATAACATTTACTAATATTTATAGGAATTAAACTGAATTACAAAAATAAAATTATTTTTGTGAAGTATATATTTGAGCTTTAGAACTTTAGACGTAATTAATATTAAAATCTGAATCATTTTCGATATATAAAAAAAATTGTTTTTGAAAAAAATGGAATAAAAATATATTGTTTTGTCAGCAGAAAGTTTTTTGAATAATTCAAATCGGATGCTTAGCTATCTTTCAAAAACTGTCAATTTTGTACATTTAGCTCTGTGTCTTCGAAATGGCTGGGCCTGCCTTTGCCCAAAACTAATCACCGCTTCTCCCAATCATTATAAATTGAATGTTTTTTGGATTATTCAAATCGCATACTACGTTCTCTTAAGAACTCGAATTATATTTTCTGCACACTTCGTTGCGCATCTCTGTAACGGACTTGCCTTTGCCAGAAACTAATCCGCACATTTTCTTATCAATAGGAATCGAATGCTTTTAAACGTCGACAAAAAATTGAAGAGACACAAAACTTACAAACACACACAACCATATTTTCTGAGGTATGCCAAATGTTCAGAAACCTCTGAAACGTGAAGATATCCAAAAATGTTCATTTTCGATTCTCGGCCCAATACCACAACTTGCCCTACGGGAAATTAGTTAGATGACAGTCGGCAGTCGATTTATCTATTTTTCAACCTTTTGTACTTCTCTACCTGTCCACCTGTCTATGTGTCATATGAGTATTGATATTTATACAAAAATATAAATCAATAATATTGACCTAAAATGATCAACAAATGTAAATTTTTTAACCTTTTTTCTGCAACTACAAAACCATAGGATCTACCGTCGCAAAAATGTATCAATTCTTTTCCGCCAACACAAGTAAAATATTTTTTGAATCATTCAAGTCAGATGCTCAGTTTTCGTGAAAACAGTATATTTTTTGCACTTTTGCTCGGGAAGTTTATAATAAATCATCAAGTGTCAAAAATTTATAAAATATATAAAATACTCAGATGAAAAAATAGCTCAATAATTTCTTTACGGACAATATTTTCGAAAATCGAGAAAAAAAACAATTTTCAGAATACTTTTAATATTTGAGTCCTTCCTTTGTAATCACAGCACGTCTTCTTGACAAAATGTTTCAACATTGCATTTCAGTTGCATTACATTTCATTTTATGACATTCTTCTCATTTCAATTCTCCGTATTTATGCATATGCTGCTGTCAGATTTCTGTGTCATATTTTCTCGCATAAAAGTCATTGTTGCCATTTTCATTTTATGTTGCTTGAAAAACGCGAAACCTTCTATAGCAAAAGGTCAAAGCCATTTTCCATATTTCACATATTTCACATTGATTTTAAGCAAAATAAAAGCAATATTACTAAGTTAGATTCAATACACGGCTTAACGGCTATACAAAAAATACAAATAATTGCTGAAAAGTCAAAAGTAATTTTGAACATAAATTATTCAAACGAGTATATATATATATATATATATATATATATATATATTATTTATATATTTTCTTTGTTTGATGTATCGCCCTCAAGAACTCACTCATATATATTATTATATACACAAGGCAGAGCGGGATTAGAGGTTCGCGGGAAAAAAGGTCTGCCATCGATGTCTCAAAACCAAGCAAAGTTAAGAACTTTTAACAGTACTTTTCAAACAAAAACGAGAGAAACCATGTATAACTATCAGCCATCACATTGATTCTTACGGCACTGCTATCGGAAGATAAACACTAATAAACAGCAATTTTTGAAAATCTATACCAAAAGAATTTTCTTTCGTTGTTAGATTTTCTGATTGTCATCACTGTTACTCAGTGTTAAGATTCAATGGTGCTGATGAATATTTCTGTTAAATCGAGTAAAAATAATGCAATATATCCATAACCTTTATATTTTGAATTACATGAGTAATGCTGCTATTATTCAATTTCCATTTAAAATTAAAAATAAGATATTGGACCTGTTTGTCCCTGGATGTACCATTTTAACTCACCTATGAGATATAAAAAAACAGGTGACATTATTTTGAAAAAAAAAACAGCAAAAAACACATTTATCTGGGAAACAAATTAGCTGGGAGTTTTACTGAACATAATCGGATAGCTATTTTCATGATATGTGTTATTTGTTACTGTGACGTAATTGAATTGGTTTTCACAATATAATTGATCAAAATCAAAATGAACCTCTGTTTTCCGCCCAACTTATATATTATATCTACATATATATAAAAATAAGTCGGGTTTTCCTTCCTGACGATATAACTCCAGAACGCACGAACCGAATTCGACAATGTTGCATTCGTTGGAAAAGTCTCAGAAATTAGTGGGTGCATGGCATCGAGTAATAACATTAGTGAGAATTATCAGAATTATGCTTGGTTAAGTCAACGAGCAATTCTTGCCGCAAAGAATAATGATGTACATGCAATGAATTTCACCATTCAATTAAAAATTGTTGACAATTTGGTGACATACCAATTATTCCGACTGGTCTTCCGTTTGATTTCAAACGATTGCAATTTCTAGTTCGCCTTGCGTTCGCAATGACAATTAAAAAGTCGCAAGGCCAATCGCTTAGTGTTTGCGGGATAAATTTCAAATAGATCATTTAGAAAATCATTGTTTTCACATGGGTAGTTATACGTTGCTTGTTCACGAGTTGGGAAACCATCCGCTATGTTTATGTTAACGTCAGACCAAAAAACAAAAAAATGTGGTTTACCAAAGAGCACTTCAATGAAACGGATAATTGGCGGATTCACTTTCATTTACTTAGAGAAGTTCAACTAAAAAACACTTCATTTTTGTAATCGAAATAAATTCATTATTGTTGTGTAAAAAATCAAATTTTTCCTTTTCAAATATAAAACAAACAAAAAATTTCTTCATCTTTCTCACGAAACCATCTGGTGACGAAACGGGTTTGCTAGTACTATATAATATATATTCGGATTTGGATTGCAAATATTTTGTATGGATTATCGTGTTCCAGTTTCATATATTTTTCAATTTAATTTACAACAATCATTCGTGTTGAAACATTCAAATAAAATTGAACAATAAATTGAAATTATCGTAATCAATACACTTCTTATACAATTATGCAAATTCTCATTATATGTGAACAGCTTGGAATTTCACAGGTAATTTACTGCATTACATTTCCACCAATATGTAACTTATATAAGACTTCGTATTGAATTGATACTGATTGCAGCCGCCCGAAGTGTTGTCGTGTATCAAGTGTGTATGTTGCGTGCGTGCAAAACAAACGTGATATTAATTGGTTTTGCTTAGCAAGTAAACATGGCTTCCTTAATTATATATTTGCACTTTACCCGTAGTTGGTTTAGGCATGTCTCGTTAATCTTGCAGCATAAATCCTGCAGATTATCTAAAATAAAGTGAATTATATATTGTTCCAAA
Organism: Ctenocephalides felis; assembly: GCF_003426905.1. NCBI lineage: Eukaryota > Metazoa > Arthropoda > Insecta > Siphonaptera > Pulicidae > Ctenocephalides > Ctenocephalides felis. The sequence continues at coordinate 55,419,767 of NW_020537758.1, forward strand.
CAAGAAATTTGGCAGAGAATTTGCGTAACGTCTACTGCCAGTTAATTTTACACCGGTATATCTATGCATTAGTTGATAATATTCTGATTGATGTATAATGAATTTAGAATGTAGTGTAATTTGAATTCATATTAACTTCCAGAAGGAGAAGTTTATGTTTTCATGAAAAAATCCGATTCGCCAATTTTATGTTTTCTAGACGTTTCAAGCCATTCTGAGTGGAATGAGACCAAATTTAGAAATAGTATGTGTGTGTATGTGAACAGATTTTGTGCCGTATATCGATGTTTTATCAAAAACGGCTTCAAAATTCAAAAAATCGATTTCAAAAATTTAAAAGCCATTCAAAGCACCTCGATGAGGATTATTGTTTGTCAGTTTTGTGCGACGGCCAAGCCGTTTCTTTATAAATAGCATAAAAAGAAAAATTTTTTTGTCCACGTTTTAGCCCGCAATTCTGAATCGATTGTAAATTCAAAAACCGTTCGGAAGATATTTTTGGGAATCGTGCTGATTACTATATAATCGGCCGGACCGTTTTCTTGTAATAAAGTCTGAAAAAATATTTTCGGCAATTTTGATTATTATTTTTTTGAAGGTAGATACCATGGTCCTATAAAACATACTATAATATTACAACCCTATGACAAGTCGTTTAATTATATAAAGTAGTCAAAGTTTGCAAAAATTAGTATCGTTTTGTTTGGCGTTTGTCAAAGTTAGAACTTTCATCGACGTTTGCTTAAAAACGCCTGAACCGGTTTCAGAAATTTAAAAACCATTCAATGTATCTCAATGAGAACTATCGTTTGTGCGACGATCGTCAAAAAAACTTTTTTGACGATATATATCATGGTCTTATAGAACTTAATAAAATATTACGCCTTACGACAAGTAGTTTAGTTTTAAAATTTTTTCAAGTTTGAGAAAATGAGTAGTTTTTTAACGTTTGTTAAAACTAAAATTAGATGATGTGCTTGGTAAAAACGAAAGTGTACTTGGTCTTAATGAACATATTAAGCCACTAAAGTCCTATGGAAACTGATTCAATTATAAAAATTATTGATTTTTGAAAATACTTCGAGTTAACGCGTTCGTTCGTTTTCAATTATGTGTAATTTCTTGTGCAAATGGTAAGGAATTATCAAATCTATAATTGAAGTAAATTAATAATAACTACAACAGGTTTATAAATCAATTTGGATATGAAGGGCAAATTGTTTAATACTCGCTTAGATAATGATGTACATGCTGATTACCAATGAAGATTTATTAAAAGCAATGAAAATTCATCGTACTCTCTCTCTCTCTCTCTCTCTCTCTCTCTCTCTCTATATATATATATATATATATATATATATATATATATATATATATAATAATATATATATATAGGATATTTTATTAAATAGGTTAATAACAAAATTGCAAATTGGTCGAAGTTCAGATATAAGTTTGACTTTCATTGATGTTAGTTATTGATTTTTATTCGAATAAATACAAAAAATAGTTTCTATATTAGGAAGTATATCAAACTGTGTTTTGCATTTTATATCTAATTGGATAATAGAATAAAAGTGCATTTAAAAATCATTAGAAAACGTGTTAAAAAGTCTACTGGTTTTATGCCTCTAAATGCATTAATATATATAATGCTTGAAATGCGATTTCAAGATATGAATAACTAGCTGTAAGCTTATATGAAAAATAAAGCTTTTGCTTCTTCTTGTGCTCAAGACTAATCAATGCAAATTTCAATTATATTTAAAACTTATAATATCTAAGTATATTAATAGTGCTGAAACACGTGCTTGTATGCTCTGAAATCGTAGCTCAATATTCCTAAATTAGCATGTTTGTATAAAGCATGAATTTTGTCTTCATGAAACTTTGACAAAAAAAAATACATTTTACTGCTGTTTACAAAGAAACGGTTCGGTTGTAAGTCCACATCGAATGGCTTTTAAATTTTTTAAATCGGTCAACGTTAACGAAAAATCGATAATCAACTCACAAACACGCACATCCTTATTCCAAAGTTGGTCGATTCAGTATGGCTTGAAACATAACCTTAGGAATAAAAAAATTAAAGATTGAAACTATTTGATAATTACGTAATGTATTCCGTATATGCCTGGGATTAACCATCATTGGCAATACGAATCTCTATTTCAGATACATAAACACAAATAATTTATTCCCATAAAAATTTACCGTAGTTCAATCAAAGCAATATATTCATAATTCCACCGAAAATTAATTGATTAACAAAAATCATTCTACAAAACATGATAATTCCTATTGAAAATGTATGTTGTGTTCACTTTTTCGGGTTTTCAAACTAGGTAATCTATAGCCCTTAAAAAATCACATACCACACATGCCATGACCATTTGCAATTATTTGTTTAGCTACTCGTGCAAGAGTATTATGTTTTATTTACAATTCGATTGTTTCACACGCACTTCAAATGTACGCACATGTTAGTCCAACCTAATACTATGAGCTGTAATAATAATTTACATATAATTAAACACGGTAGTTCGGAAATGGGCGACAAGTAAATGATTTGCATTGTTATGCTGCATTAGCGAATGCTATATTCAGTAAAATTGTACCATTCATATAATATAACTACAGCATAAACTGGGGGCTGCAACTGTTCTACAAAAATTACAATTGTTGTGAACTTCGATCTGGTCTTATAATATCAAATCATATAAAGCATAGGTTTCCAAACTCTTGTGATATGGACCCATTGCGATTCTATTGGACCCCTATTTACTACTGATATATTATTTTTTTTATTAATTTCAAATTAAAGAAATAACTAGTGGGGTGGGTGGCATCGTGCCTTAAGGCAAATTGCTGGAACTTGAAATGTTTTCAAATAGATTATATAGATATTGTAAAAGTGTCTAATATTTATAAGAATTATATAAACTGAATTGCAAAGTTGAAATTATTTGTAATGTATATTAGAACTATAGTCAGAATTAAAATAAAATCTGAATTATTTTCGATATACAAAAAATTAAAAAAAAAAAAAAAATGAAACAATTTTTTTTTTTCCAAAATTAATTATTTTGTTAAGAGAAGCAGAAAGTTCTTTGAATCATTAAATCGGACGCTTAGTTCTCTCAAAAACTGCCATTATTTACATATTTAGCTCCGTATCTTCGAAATGGCTGGGCCAGCCTTTGCGAAAAACTAATAACCCCTTCTCCCAATCCTTACTAATTGAATGTTTTTTGATCATTCAAATCGAATACTCCGTTCTCTCAAAAACTCGATTTCTATTTTCTGCACTCTTTGCTCCTTATCTCCGTAACTGCTGGATCTGCCTTTGCCAAAAACTAATCAGCACATCTCCTTATCAATAGGAATCGAATGTTTTTTAAACCATTCAAATCGGTTGATCTGTACACCCGAAAACGTGGGCGAAATTTGTATCCATACATACATACACACACACACGCACACACATCCATTTTTTTCTGAAGTATGCCAAATGTTCAGAAACCTTCAAAACGTCGAGAAATGTAAAAATTTTCAATTCCGATTTTGGCCCATTACAATAACTTACCCTACGGGAAGTTAATAATGATAAATATCTTGTATAAAAACGCATCTTAAGCTGGTGCCTTCATTGATTTAATTAAAAAATAATTTAAAGTAAGCAATAAGTGCATTTTTAATGACAGGATAAATCTGATGTTTGAATGTAAAATTACCGCATTTGACAACAGTTTGGTAAGCTTTCTTTTTACTAATCTTCTAGCTAATGACGTCCAGCCTGCTACCTTTTTCGTAAAACACCTTTCCTGGGTATGACATAAATTTTCAGTAACTGTTCATTTTTGATATATTTTTTTAATTAGTGTTGTGATTTTATGATTTTATTTCTTCTATTGCACCATATGGATTAGTGATCCACGCTGGTTCTGACATAGTTAAACATCCTAATACTAGTTACAAAATCTGAATTGATATTTTTAATGTTGAATGCTTTTTAAAACGTCACCTTTTTGTCAGGAACAGAAAAAGTTGTAAGAACCACTCAGCCAGCTATAAAGGTTGTAAGGCACAAAAAAATGCTTAAAAACTTCCTCTAATGAGGAACAGATAATAGCGATTTGCAATGCTATTAACAGATCAACTTAACACGTTCTGTTATTAGCTTCCTCAGTAATCGAACATATACAATTTGACTATTACTTCAAAA
>NW_020537758.1:55424991-55466536 GCF_003426905.1 Ctenocephalides felis
ATAATCTATTTGAAAACATTAAATATTACTCGAACATTTCGTTACGTTACGGGAAGTTCCAGCAAATTGCCTTAAGGAACGTTGCCATATACTTTAATTCTTAATATCTAGCAAAGCTAGAATATTGCTCGTGACAAATACATAATTATACATGAATTATGAAACTAACATTTTTGTCTTTTATAAATTATTGTATATTTGACTGAAGAGAAGACTCGAGAAGACTGAAAAATTTGTTTCAATTAAATTATAATATAAAAGACTACAATTAAAAAATAAAACTTTCAATTAAATAATACATAAAATTGGCGCTAAGCTAAGCATAAACATAATTATCTTAATAAATAAAATCTTACTAAAAAGCCGCATATGATCATAACAAAATCAATATCGAGAACCATAAAAAACATCTGTAATCTTAATAATCAAAAATAAAGTTAATTTGTACCCGTCCTGATTTGTTAGTAATAAAACAATCTATTTCGGCAGCGATGGTGCTAATCATAAAAAAGCTTGAAATCTTTAGAATCAAGAGCCTAGCTACTATATTCTGAGTTTTGTTTGTTAACAATAAATGTAAGTTTCAAAATAACCATGCAACTCTAATAATAGGTAACTCTAATACTATGACATTATTGTCAAGACTTTAAAATTATTATTTGTTGATAAAATATTTTTGCCACAGGAACAATCACATCACAAAAGACAATAAAATCTATTTATACATATTTAAAATAGGTTTGGGTGGGGCACGAAGGTTACAATTAAACATTAATTTTACAGCCTACAACCAAATGACCTGCAACACGTATTAAATAAACAACTATCAAACTATGTTCAGTAGAATTCCCAGCTAATTTCAAATTAAAAAAAGTTTTCTTGTTATTTTTCTAAAATTAGTCATCTGTCTCTTCTTACTATTTGCAGGGTAAGACAGCCTGGAGCCTAGACAATATTATAATTTAATGTATTCATACGGTCCGGAGGCACACTGACCAAACGTTTTATTTTTAGTTTTTAATTTTTTTTTTTTATTTATTTCGATTCCTCTTCTTTATGTCTCAAGCTTGTAAGATTAATTTGCATTGCTATTAATAAATAAATAAATGAAAAATAATAATAATAATGATTTGATAAGAAATCTACTTCATTCAATCAATACAAAATAGAAATATCATTTTGTTTTTATTAACTCTTTTATTTACAACTGTCCAGTAAAGGACATTTAGTAAATTTAATGAATTAACAATAGTCCGCCGAGAAGGGACATTGTATACTACATTGTCATGTAGGAAAAAACAACTCAGTAGTTGTTTTTCCTTTCTATATAAAATTCACAATATTTTATTATTGAATAATTACTTATAAATAATGATTAGGTTATTTCTATTTTTTTTCTCAGGAGAGTTGATGGCTTAGATTCAATAGAAATATCATGATCATATCTTTTTAAAGATCACACTTTATACAAATTCATAGGGGGAAGTCCCGTAACACCGGACGGCACCAAACACCGGACACTCTATTTAACACGTATTATTTAAGTGAGCATAAATCTTTTCATTTTAAAATACACACATGTACAGGATCACGCGCCAAGCCTCGCCGCACACGGCCACGGCGAGAGCAACCCTTTCCTGTTTTAGGCGCAAATTCACGGCGTTACCTAAATATCAATGGAAGTAATTCTAGCATATTTATGCATTTACATTTGAGTGGTATCCAAAGATAAAAGTTGTACTTGATTGTTATCCGTAAATTGGTAGAATATTATTAGACATTTTAACCAATTTTAGTAAGTGCCACCAAATGAACGCAAATGTCTGTCCCTTGGCACCGGACCCTAAGTCGTCTCTTAGTGCCGGACAGTAAACATATAGATATTTTATGTGAGAATTTACGTAATTTACATAAATGATATTTTTTGTGATGAAAATCTTATGATGAATGCTCCAGCTAAGAGCATCCGTGTGGCCCAGCCAAAAGTGTAGATAAATAGTGATTTTTTTGCAATATCTAAGAATATTCGTCAAAGACACACGTGCAAATATTCCAAAGTGTGGAGATGACTACATATGTGATGCAGATTATTTTGAAGTTTCCGGTACTAGGTGCTACTATTTAAAATCATATTTTTTGATACCAAAGTTTGATTGATAGTATTAATTATTTTTAGCAAAGATTGCGATTTTGTGGATTATGTTTGATTTCTAAATTTATTATCTAATATATATCATAATTTAATAAACATTTTGTAAAATATTTTTTGATTTATTTATAAATAACCTTAGGTGTCCGCCACTAGGGGACTTCCCCCAACATTCGTTCTTGTTTTTGAAATAATGGTGATGAAGGTTCCGCTTTACCCTATATTCTTTACTGATTCGGAATTTCTACACTATTTATAAATGCGCTATTCAAACGTTTCCAACTCCTTTTTCTACAGATATGGTACTGATTGAAAACCCGGACATCCCATCGAGCACCTTCAGCTATATTGCAATCTCTCCGGTTTTTTCCTTACTCTCAAATCCGACCTCTGTTCAGATTACGTCTCTCGCTAATGTTCGCCGTTAGAAAAGTAAAGGGAATAATAGTACTGTCTGGCTATTGTGAAAAACTTTTTCAACGAGTGGATATTTAACTGTAGTAATTGAAGTGGACTAGATTAATTGCCTCGTCATAGTACAATAGAAAGAAGAACCCAATGACAAAGAACGTCGCCGGCTCTAAACATTTTTTATTGTAATATAGAAAATGAAGTCACAATCAAGATCGTTTTAAACCAAGAGTTGTATTCCTATTTAATCACGTTTTCAAATGTGAAATGCATCTTAATTATAGGTAAAGCTTTACCAAAAAGTAAGTCTCCAGCTATTCTGAACGAAGACGTTTCATGCAAATAGTTTAATAAAATATATATTTTCAAAATAAAATGCCCAAAACTTTATTTATTATTAATTTAATACATTAATGAAATCATTTTTAAAACAAGATTTTTAGTTCGCTCACAAACTCCCATTTTTTGCATATTTAGCTCGGTATCACCGAAACGGCTGGACCTGCCTTAGCCAAAAACTAATCAGCTCTTTTCCCTATCAATAGGAATCGAATGTTTTTTGAACCATTCAAATAGGTTAATCCGTGCGCCCGAAAACGTGGATGAAAAATTTTATCCATACATACATAGACACACATACGTCCATTTTTTCTGAGGTATGCCAAAACGTTCAGAAACCTTCAAAACGTGAAGAAATGGAAAAAATTTCATTTTCGATTTTTGGACGATTACAATAACTAACCCTACCGGAAGTTAAAAAACTAAAGATATTGAATTCAATTTTAATAATACGACTAAACACCTATACTAATATAGTAGAGAAACGATAGTATACTTTTTTCAACAATTTATACAATTTGTAACATTTATTCTAACAATCACTATTAAATCCAACCAAAATACGATTATTATTGAAATTATTAATTAGTGTACAATTGTGACAAAAGTTATTTACTTGCTAAAACAATACTCGCTCTTAATATAAAAATTGTAAAATGTAATATGATTTTTAAGTATACAAAATACATTTGTTGTGCAAGATATAATATTAATTTTAAGATAGATTCAACTTTTTTTTATATAACCTCTATAAAAGCTTACACCTGGTTGGGGTAAAAAGGACCTGCATCGATTGATTCATGTAGCAATTGTTTAGTAAAATCCCTTCAAATTCAAAAATAAGATATTAAGCCAGTAAAATGGGATGTCCCCTGGTCATCCCATTTTATCTCGTCTATAAGGCACAACAGAAAAAAACACATTTCTTCGACGATAAATTAGTTGTTGTACTGAATATAGTCAGATAGTTGATTGTTTGATTCGTATTATGAGTTGTGGTATAGTTGTTTGGTTTTCACAACATAATTGCTTAGTCAAATTAACCTTTGTGTCCCGGAATAGCGTAGCTATTGTATTCATCAACATATGAAATTTTCTAAACTAAATACGAATATTAATACAGATTTACTACTGTATATAAAGTAATTTGTGTAACCATTGATTGCGTATTTGTTTCAATATAATTTGTAATTACTACAAAATAAAAATACAATTATATTAACTTAGCAAAATTAAAAACATTTAATTTAAATGATATTTTATTATCGTGATTATTGATTTTAATTCCTGATATTAACTTCAGCGAAGCGACAACACACACACGATTTTGTGGAGATTAACATATTTTAACCAATGTCTAATAATCAAATCAATAAATTATTTAAATTAATTTTGAATATTGAAAATTTTCATAATACTGTATTAGAATTTCTCAAAAAGTTACAATAGCGTTTATAAATATTAGCGATCATAAAATGATTTATTAGTTGCATTATCTCAGAAATCATTTAAGCAGTTCATTGAATATTATTTATCAAGACTGTTATAAACTAATAGTACTATTAGTATAAACTGTACTAAAAAAAACATATTAAAATATCAATATAGATACAAACTTATTTCGTGCAAATATACGTTATGATAAGTTATTATTAAAATTAGTCTTTACAAAAAAAAATATTCAGAATTCAGAACATTCTGCAATTTTGTTTCATTTTCGGTATATTTTTATATCTTATAATCATTTATATATTTATAATCATTCAAAATATACATTATTCTTTTAGCCTGTGTTTGTCTTTACGCTTTTAAAGAGTGTCTCTCCAATGAGATTCTTCCTTTTTTCGGAATGTAGCGTTTGCATATTTTTTTTTATTATTATTATTATTTTTAACAGCAATTAGAACCTTACGTCCTATGAGCTGTTGGGCTGAAACTTCTTACTTCGTACTTTTTAGATGGTAACCCAATGGTTAATCCATCCATATTTGATAATTTTTGTTATTAGAATTAATCTAATAGGGCTGATTTTTATTGGTGCAGCAATGCCGGGCAACAGCTATTTTCACTTGGAAACATATTGCTATCTATATTTCCAAGTAAAAATCGTTGTCATTGCTGCCTGACAACAGGCTGCTCGAAGTGGGTATCGAACCCGAGACCTCTGAAACAAGTTCCGTCGCTCTGAACCGCTTACCTACGGGCGAGCCCTTGTCTGCATATGAGATACAAAAGCGTTTGTTAGGTAACATTTCAGAAGTAAAAATCATCAATTATGACGATTTGATATTGTAACTTTAAGCTATCTACTTCTAAATTTAATTACATCAAGTCAGAACCTTAATTTGATATTTATGAATAACTTAAATTAAGAATTGAATTGGTTAAAATGAAAAAATGTGTGAAAATTGGTCGAACCATTTTTCTTACATATCACTATATATGTATGTGCAAAGTTAGAATAATAAGAAACTCAGGATAAAATTGTGATTTCATTCTGAAATCAGATTTTCTATAATTAGCCATACTTAAAATTCGTATGCGCAAATAAATAAAATGTAATTCATTTTAACTATTTATTTCATATGCAAACATTCATATTTTCATAAATTCATTTATATAAAATTATATAATATTATAATAATTAATTAAATTGTTATTTTTATTTTTATACCGTTCTTATTATTACCAGTTTAGATAAATATTAGACCAAAAGTTAAATGAATGTCAATGAGCAAACTTTTTTATCCTACACAAATTATTTGAGCGTCCTTCAAACTTAATTGTTAGTTGTTCTCTTGATCCACATAGTCTAATGTACGTATTTTGTTAGCTATATAATTATCTTTGAACGAATTATCATTTAGGTTATACACGGAAATCGTTTCAGCAAAAAATGTTCATTATGTCTTTCTGCGGAGCATGAATACTAAGTGATCACGTTTGAAAATTTAATGAGCAGAAGTGAAATGAAAATTTGATTATAACCGCGGTTCTAGCAGATGGCGTAGAATAAAAAATTCAATGGAATATTGAAATTGACTGACATCAGTCATGACTAATATTTATCAGTAGTCGATGTTTTAGAAGTTTTACATTCAAATTCTTCATTTAGAAAGATAATGATTAAAGTTTTGAAATAAGTTATGTTTTCCGAAAGTAAAATTTTTAATTTTAAGTTGTTTTCGATGTTCATATCCATAAGTAATTATTATAGATTAGTTAAACATTCTTGTATGCATAGAGACATAACAGGTAAAAAGAATAAATTATTTTAGAAATATAGAATGCACAAAGCAAATTTTGTTCTTACTATTTAATGTCGTAATAATTGGTATATATTTAGTGTCGTATTGTATAATTCACTTGTTCTATATAACGATGAGTTCAAATAGAAAAAATCAATCATAGTGAATGTTTTTTAATATAATTTATAATATCTTCTGTTATATATACGAGAAGTTTACAAAATATTAGTTTTTAACACTTACGGGACGGCACCGATTTGAAAACAATCTACTGTATGGGCTGTAAACTTGATTTCATTGCGTATGCTTTGCAATTTGTTTGATAAAAATTTGTGGTCATTGAAGAACACACATTTATAATATTAATTTATTTTTGATCATTTTAAAAAGAATGGTGACGTTCAAAATAATTTCCAAAATGCATAGCTGGTTGATTTTGACATGTTTTAAAATAAAATATTGTTCGCCGCCTTCCTCCTGGTGCTTTTCTGTCAGATACTTTCTCTTTCTCTCGCATTTAGAATATGCCACTGATTAGTCAGTATATTTGTTCTTTTTTTGTAGTCATAATAGTTTGCTTTTTCTATTATATTGTATAATAATTTATTTGTAGAATATAAAGTAAAATAATCTATTGGATGTCTTATATTGCTTGGTATTTGTAGTCGGGGTGTTTGTTGATATATGACAAACTCGATTATTGAAGAAGAATCGGCACATTCGCTAATGTCTCTCCACTCTTCATTTAATTTGTCGAACTTCATCTTTTTGTTGGTTGGATAATATCATCATCACATTCATCACTATCTTCGGTGCGAATAGTAATTTCGTAAAATTTGTCTGTATTTATATCTATTTGAAACTCATCTTCACTACTGCTTAATTCACAAAATTTACCAGTCGTTTTGCCATATTCAAAAGCTCTCGGTCGTTTTAAATATTAAAAAAAGACTATATAGTAAAGAAAAAGGCTAAAAATACTACTCAAACAACTCAAAATTATTTTCAAAATATACAACTTTTTATCACTGCTATATGTAATTTATTCAACTTTTCGATGCAAACTGAGTCATTGTTTATAAAATAGCTTGTTAAACCTTTGTATTGTATGTTTGTCCACTTAGGTGGACAGCCGTCTTCAAAGAGTTAAATAAAAAATGTTCTTCGAATCTTGTAATTTAGTTCAGATATTATCAGAGAACAACCAACTCATAAAAAAGCTTTTTTGAAAATAGATTTTTGAATTATTTTTGGTATTTATATGTGTTCTGTATTTATTCATTCATGTATTAATATTTTCTTTTTTTCCAACATTAGTTATCAATTTTTTTTGTCAATTATCAATGAGTTTAATTTTTCAGTAATAATTGAATAGGGCACTAAAGGATTTTAGGTTGAACCTAAAGTAGAGTTAATTGAACTATTTAAATGAAATAAACCAGTTAATTCCTACTTATAGAAGAATGTTCATTTACTTTTTCAATAATGAGATTTTGCATATGTATATCTATGAGCCTGCGTCTAAACATTTCTTTATGATTATTTAAAATTCGATATGAACACAACATTTAAAATTTTTGTATTACATATTTAAATATAGAGAGGAAATAAATAATATCTGAAGTGCATGTTCATAATCAATTAAGCAATTACCTACTAAACTATTTCTTTGTATATTTATTAATAAGTTTTTTTTTCTAAAGAATAAATAAACATCAACTATTATGAAGAATTAATGATCAAAATTATATTTTAGCATAAATAACACTAATACATTTTAAAGTAAATATTTTTTTTAAACCATTATTGATCAAAATCATCAAAATTAGTTTGTTCAATCTCGTTCAACTTAAACCTATTACAAACTTCGTACTAGCGTTCATAAAATACATTTAATGCGTAGCGTCGAAACTGCGTGAAGCAACTTTGCCTTTAATAAGTTCGGTTAACGTAATGCTGCTGTACATATTTGATATCAAATGAAACACAGAGTGTCTAAAAGCAGTTGCGTAATTACTTCGCTTTTGGAATTGAATTATAATTCGCAAAATCCGACTGAAATCGAATGACAAGTGCGGAGTTCTGTGCTAAATTGGGCCCACGGCGCGGTGACGCTGTCGCTGTCGCGCCGACGATCGTTTCAAACTAACCGGAAAGAATCCAATTTGCGAATCGGTCGGAAGGCAATTGATATAAGTAATTTCAGGCAGTGCCTTCGAGCGGTGTTATAGCAATTAAGGAACTTATTTATTTTACGATTTGATTAGGCAACTTTACAGAATTTGAGAAGTGATGATTGCTTAATTGCAAATTTATACGAATTATTCACGATAGATTTCACAAAACGGAATGAATTGAGTTCTTGTGTTTATCATTTATCTTTGTTAAATAGAAGTCTTTGATTGAAAAGCGAGGAAAATTTTTCTGTAGAACTTGTGTTTATGACACAGTTAATTATTTTAACATTAAGCACATTCAGTAGTAAATATATGCAAATATATAAATTACTTTCTTTGGAATATTAAATGTATTTGTAATGTAATAATTGTGCATATACGCAGGGCTGGTCCTACCTTGAATGCAATGCATGCAAAAAATGCGGGCGCACGCCTTAGGGGGCGCCAAAACGAGGTTCGGAAATGAAATTTATATTATTTATGTATTTTTTTAAATATAAAATCTAGAATACTTAATAGATTAAAATAAACAATCCTACTTAACTATGAGACACAAAAGTATATTCATTTGCAATGTGATATCAATAATAGAAAAAATTAACCAAATAATAACTCTGCATATTTGTAAATTATTGTTCCGCTTATTGTTTAATGTACTTAATAATTTTTTTCTTCGTTTGAGATTTACCTGGAATCGAAAAAGAAATTATTTGGTGTTCAATCCCGTAAGAGCAAACCTACTAAAGTTTAAATTAATTATTGGGCGTTGTTGGTGAAAAATGGCGAGCTGATTTAGTAGAAACTGAACTTGTTAAAGAAATATATACTAATTATAATAAAAAAAAAGGTAAATAGGGAGTCAGTGCTTAGAAAATGGCTTGTTTATTCCGAAAAATTGAATTGTATCTTTAAGCATTTTTTTATACATAATTATTAATTATGCAGAAATAATACAGATACAAATATATTTTTTTTTTGTTTCAGTATAGATAAGGAAACATGTAATTTCTTTGCATTTTTTCCTAATCTTTGGACTATACTTTGAAAATACGTTAAAAGTCAAACTTTAAAACAACAATCTGATACTCTGAATCTGATGGGAAAGTAAAGCTGAATACAATTCGGCCCTTACGGTACAAATAAGGAGAAGTTTACGATGCAATTTTGAATATTGTAAATAATGAAAAAATAAATTAAAATAAAATTTAATTTAAAACATGAAATACGAGTGTTATGTTTAAATTAAAGACTAGTATGGATTAAAAGTTGTTTAAATTAAAGACTAGTTTTTTTTGCTCTTTTGGGGTGATTTGCTCTATAGAATAAATCGCACAATAAATAAGTTAAATGATTCATAACCCAAATATTAATATCACACATACGTTAGAAATAATTGACAATTTAAAAATATTTGATTATTATCAACCCGAGAATCGCCTCGATTTTTTAAATAAATTTAAAATCCATGTATTTTATACACTTCAACCAGCTTATATCTAATTTTTTGTGTACTAACTCCAGAATGATTAAAAATTAACTTAAATAAATAACGTAAATGTTTATATAATTTTAATGAAAAACTGTTAAAACAATTAAAAATATTGGGGGGGGCGCTAGAACAAATCTTGCATGCGGGCGCTAAGGACCCCAGGACCGGCCCTGCATATACATATATAAGAATCAATTTGTTTGGTATAATTATCTTTCCACAAATTAATATAGAAGTTCAATTAATAATTTGGAAAATGCGTTAGCAACATCACAAAAACCAATAATTTACTACGCTTAAAAGCATTCAACTATTACAAGCCCATATATAATTAAAGAGTTTTTATATAGAATAACAGCAAACTCATAATAAAACAAAATTATCACATGTGCCCGACGCACGCAAGCGTGTCGGGTATTGAGAACGCTTTGCTGAATTCCGTATAACAAATGATATAAAAAAGCAGTATATTTATAGTATTGAATATTCCAAAAAATAACGAAACGTTATTATATTACATTACATGTCCGCCGATTCTGTTGCAGCAGGAATTGCAGCGCGGGGCGAACTCGAACTCGAGCGCGAGCGCCGGCTCGTCGGTACAAAAGTGTGAAAAGCGAGGGATGCAGGCTCCGCACTTTTTATCGCCGAGTGTGGGGTTAAACTGTACGAGATGGGAATGGAAATTTTCTATGTGATTTATGCTTTCCGATTGAACCGTAGGTGTATGGCGGTTAATATTACATAACGGACTACGAATAACGCATTTATATTCATATTATACACCTTTATTCATATTAGTACATTCAGTACCGATATTGAATGTTGAAGCCGTAAACACCTAATAGTAGACTGTTAAATGTAATTATAATATACGTGATTCAAGTGAGAACAAGGAGTTCGAACTTCAGGCTTAATTTGTATAGCATCTCTCATCATTTATATTTAGAATGCTTGAATTAAATGATTTAGCGAGATTTTAGTAATATGTGTAAATCTTATAGATATATAGGATGGGCCATTCAAAGTGAAAGCATTTGTTTCTAACAAAAATATATGCAAAAACTATTTTTTCAATTAGATTATAACTTATTTTGGATCAAGGGTAGGGAAGAATATATATATATATATATATATATATATATATCTATATATATATACTACACATACATAATATACACTATATATATATAAATATATATAAATATATACATAAATATATATATTTATATATAATTTTATTTGAACAGCGATCAGAACATATGGGTTCTATGAGCTGTTGTGATGAATATCTCACAAACTACGTTTGTTTTATTACAGATGGCAACCCAAACAGTTGTCACATCTCTGTATGAATAATTTTTATTACAATCTGTAATAGGGCAAGTATGGTGCAACAATGCCGGGCGAGGGCTATTTTCGCTTGGAAACATATTGCTATCTATATTTCCAAGTGAGAATCGTTGTCAATGTTGCCTGACAACAGGCTGCTCGATCTAAGACAAGTCCCGTTGCCCTTAACCGCTTACCTACGGGCGAGCCATCGTGAAGAATATATATGGTTATTGAGAATACATATAAATGTTAATTTGAACACTTGTTTACGTAGAAATACTGAATTACTGTCCTTAAATGCAATGGATTAGTCGTAAAATAAAATCATACAAAAAAGGACGAGTGTTACAACCGCCCACATCGCTAGAATGGTTGTAACAGGCATAAAAATAGGTTAAAAAACCTATTAAACATCAAAATGGTTTATTTATAAACGACGTTTATTATCCGAAATATGTAACATAGTACACGTAATCAATTGAACAATCGACAAGTTCATGAATATAATTTAACAATATATAACAAAAGATATTTACCAAGAAATAAACTGAACTATGCGATTAATTTGCGAATATTTCATGATATCAATAAACTAGGATCTAGTCATAATCATCATGGTGACTATCACCATGGTACTTGATTTATTTTACGCCAGCCGCACTTTCAAAAATTGAGCGTCCACAAACCAGACAGAATCTTTCTTTTCTTGTATTGCTTTTTCCTTTCCCTTTCTCTTTCGTACTTCGTCTTATTTCATTTATATTTTTCTTTACATGTTTGCTTTTCCTAAAAAAGCATAAACAACATGTTACCGTACCCACAAAATTTTCTTTTTACAAGCGTGCCCAACGATCAACTTTTGGTGGCGAATCTTCATTATAATAGATCTAAATTATCCATGTACAAATTAATTCCTGGTAATTAAATGCAAGTAATTTATCTGTATGCAAGTGGCATTGAAAGAAATCGGATGAGAAAACTAATTATTGACCCTTTAAAAGCAATGCGGTTTACAGATTATGTTAATATAAGGCGCTGCCTCAAAGCAATATAGAAAACTTGTTCGAACTAACC
This sequence comes from Ctenocephalides felis, assembly GCF_003426905.1. Lineage (NCBI taxonomy): Eukaryota > Metazoa > Arthropoda > Insecta > Siphonaptera > Pulicidae > Ctenocephalides > Ctenocephalides felis. The sequence goes on from NW_020537758.1 coordinate 55,437,214, forward strand.
TCACTTTGCTCCTTTTGGAGCAAAATCAGTGTAGTTCAGGTGTTATGACGACTGTCAGTACCAACTAAACTAAACTAGTTACAACTAAATTTTGAAAATGGTATCGTGGAAATGGTCACTTTTGGATCTGGGCTCAAAATTGGGTTCAACAAAGATGTATATACTATTGTGTAATAGCATTCAATAATGCTCATTAACTTAAATTCAATATCGATTGTAGTAATTATCACAATCAGCGAACATTTTAAATACGCCATCGTAAGGTGTTTGCAGTCCCATTCAAGCAGTATATAAAGTACTGATATGAGTTGGCAAGGCAGAGTTGCTCGAATCACATCAGAGTTGCTTAATGAGAGTTGCTTTTAGTTGCTGTTGACCACAGCAGAGTCGCGAAATAATCGTTCTAACGATAATAATTAATCGTTGTAAATGAGTTTTAATAAAGTATAGTTAAAAGTAGTCAATCAGTGTTGTTTCTTATAAGTGCCAAGATATTTCAGCCAATACCTCTAATAAGAGCTCAAGGCATCCGAAGCTACTTTTATTATAACTACCGCTCGGCAAGGCTACTTGCCGATCAATTTGTCGGACTAAAAATTAATATCAAATGTCACAAGCGCCATATATATATATACACGTATATATATATATATATATATATATATATATATATATATATATATATATATATATATATATATAGACTGTCTTACAATGTTCGGATGTTGAATCTTGAAATCGTAAAACTACGATTATTAGTATTTATACATTTGAATGGTTGAATTCTTAGTTGTAAGTTTAAATCGTGTTTTATATTTATATATTTAAACATGTTTATCAAATATGCTCAGATTATATATTACAGCAATCTATATAGTATCAATTTAATACTATTAATTATCCGACAATGTCATGCAGAAATAGTTTTTAGTTTATTTTAAAGTAATTTTATATAAATTTTTTATTAAGAACTGAATACTTATAATGAAATCTATTTTATATTATGAGGCTGATTGATTTTTTAAGAACAAAGATTGTCATTACACATTTCATCAAATAATGTAAATAATTTCAAATAAATTATGACTATAATTCAGACATTAAACATGCAATTTTATTTGATCTTTCTATAAAATAATTCATAATATATTTTCCTCTACGAACAATTTATTAGAAGCAATTAATAAATTTTAATGCAGATCTTTTTATTGTAAAATCCAATTTTGCATCCATGTGATCGATCATTTCCATACTAAATCAATTACTGTACATTCCATCTATAGTTAGCAGTCCAATTTGCGCTACATAGATATTCGATGTCGTGTTAGTAGATATTTGATTTTGCTTCCGGCTAAAATTGTGTTAATCGTAATATGCATATGTAATTAAATCCACTGACCCATAATTCAGAGTAGCATCTGATTCCTATCGTTATCTTGACGAGATGGTACATCGGAAATTAATCAACTGAGATTTGTAATAAAGCTTAATGCAATTCATGGTATAGGTAAAATTTTATTACTCATTCTGACAACAAGCACTCATACACTAATATTAGTTTTACTTATTTAAGTGAAAACTTATTCATAGGCTGAATACCTTTAGGGTAAAGTTTAAGGTAATGGTCCGCGGGCAAAAAATTCCACCATCATTATGTTAAAAGCAAGTGGAAAATATGGAATGTTTAGCGATACTTTTTTTTAAAATAAAACCATCACCTTAATTCGGACGACTTCGCTGACAGAATATAAACGGCCACATTATCATTTTTTAAGCAAAAGTGTTTTTATTTAGTTTTTAGTGCTTTTGTTTTTAATCACTGTTTTTTTTAGTTTATAGTACCTGAATATAATTCTCAAGTATTAACTATTAGATCGATTTATGAAGAGCGTTGTTATTTTCAATGTAAATTTAATTTTTTTTTCATATATATAACATCTAGAATAACTTACATGTGCTAAAAAGTCCAACTAAACCAAAGGAGTAAACAGAAATATATTAAAATTAACTAGTGCGGTGTATGGCATCGTGCCTTAAGGCAAATTGCTGGAACTTTCCGTACAGTAACTAAATGTTCGAGAAATACTGAATGTTTTCAAATAGATTATTATTAATCTTGTAACATTGTCTAATATTTATAAGAATTATATAAACTGAATTGCAAAGTAGAAATTATTTATTTAAATTATAATATAACTATAGTCAGAATTAAAAATAAAATCGGAATTATTTTCGATGAAGAAATTTTTTTTTTTTGAAAAAAAATGAACAAGAAGTTGAAACAAAATTTTTTTTTCCAAAATCAATTATTTTGTTAACACAAGCAGAAAGTTTTTTGAATCATTTAAATCGGACGCTTAGTTCTCTCAAAAACTGCCATTTTTACACATTTAGTTCCGTATCTTTGAAATGGCTGGGCCTGCCTTTGCCAAAAATTAATAAACACTTCTCCCATTCAATCATTACTACTTGAATGTTTTTTAGATCATTCAACTAGATTTCTATTTTCTGCACTCTTTGCTCTTTATCTCCGTAACTTCCTTTGTCAAAAACTAATCAGCTCATCTCCCTATCAATAGGAATCGAATGTTTTTTGAACCATTCGAATGTTCAGAAACCTTCAAAACGTCGAGAAATGTAAAAATTTTCAATTTTGATTTTCGGTGCATAACAATAACTTACCCTGCGGGAAGTTAAAACAGTAATTTGAAAAAAAGATAAATTAAATTAATAGTCATTCCAACGTCGTTGATGAATTCATTTGGCGAAGTTTTTTTTTTGAAAAATAGCATAAATACATATTTCTATATTGATTAATTAGCTGAGAATTTTCAGGAGCATAGTTAAATAGGTATAAGTTTCATATTAGGTATTTATTGTAATGTAGTTATTTGGTTATATCATAATTGCTGAAATTCAATTTAGACTTTTGTATCCCACCCTACCCTACTATATATTTTTCTTATCACAGTTCCCAGAAACTTGGAAAACTTAGGAGGTTTTCTTCAGAATCTAACTTAAATATTGCCTTTTAACACATTATATATATGAATATGATCACTGGCTAGTACACGTATCGCGATTATCAACTACAATTTTTTTTTTGTAAAAAAACAATGCTACCTAATTTATTAACGCAATAGAAAAAGCAGTGGGGCTAATATTTTATTTATGGACAAACGGAGATGGAACTAGTTGAAAATTATGATAGATTTTTGTTCAAAAACTGAATAAAGCTGCGATTTTTTGCACTTTTTGATCCATATCTTCAAAGCGGGGAACCTGCCTTTGCCAAAAAATAATCAGCACCTCTGCTTATCAGTAGAAAAATGTTTTCTGAATCATGTAAAGCGCGATCCGTGCGATCGAAATCGTGCAAGAAAAATTGTTGCAATACATACATTCGTCATGCACACACACTCATCTATTTTTCTAACAATAAGATATGCCCAAATGTTCAGGAGGTCTTAAAAAGTAAAATGAAAAAATTTTCATTGCAATTTTGTTGCGATTACTATAACTCACATATCCTATGAGAAGGTAATAAAAATAATTCAAAAATACAACGCAATTAATACAACTTCAATCACTATAATTTATTTAGTAAATACTGATGTCATACTCAATAATTCCTAATTCTACATTAATTAGTGCTATTAAAAAGAGATTGTGTCCTGATTAAATTATTTCTATTTTATAACCAAATCCACCAGTACAAAATGTAATATTCCAGAAGCACATAACTCAAATTTCTTGGAAACATGAAGGATGCACAAAATGCTGGTAATATATTCGTATATTCTTGCGAATTGGCTACAATTGCCGCAGACCCATTTGCATGCAACTCCGGTGCAAGTAAGAGGATTACAAGTTACTCTCGGACGAGCAATGGCGTTGGACACATTGTGCTCAAATATGGAAATCTAAGTGAGCTCTGTATCCAATTCGACGTAAGAATATAACTTCCTACTGGATTTAATGAGATTCTGCATTTAAAGTATTAGATAGAGCACCGTCTGAGTGTCGAATAAATTTTATTATTTGCAGTATAGATTCTAGTATTTGCAGTTTGATTGGAATAAGATTTTATTACCATTATAATTGTTAAAAATATTACTGCTGCAATATGAGTATATCAAAATTGATTATAAAAATATAAGGACATTGAAAAACATGTATTATCTTTATAAACAAATATGAATATTAATTGTCATCACAACTATTTTTGCCAAAAGGAATTTCACACAACTATAATTAATTGTACAGAATATTAATTCTGCCTCCAATTTCTACAATAAAAAGCTATTAAAAATACTCATTCGAACTAAATTTATATACCTTAGAGTGGTATAGAGATACTATACATCCTTAGAAATATTACAAAATCTAATTTATTGTGAATACAGGATAATGCTCTAATAACTGCATATAGGGTAAGCCAGAGGGAGCACAAAGGTCAAATTTGACTTTGAGCAATTATATTGTGAAAAATAATTCTATCACTACAAATAACATATACGAAACGAACAACTATCTGACTATGATCAGTAAAATTCCTAGCTAAATCATCATTGCAAAAATGTATTTTTTTGCTTCTTTTCAAAAATTTTGGTTAAATAGAACAGCCAGGGGGCAAACAAGTCCATTTTCTTACTTTTAATTTCAAAGGGATTTTACGAAATAATAGCTAAATTATGCAACCAATGCAAAATATAAATTTCAAGGGTACAGAAAACAGAGATAAAGGTAAACTGTATATTACCTGGTAATTTGTTAGAAATAATCATAAATAGAGTAGGAATAACTAATTATTGAACTTATTTATTGTAAAATTGTCTTTTTAACTTCACATAGGATAAGTTATTGTAATTAACTTAAATAACGTAAATAATAAATTGTAATCGTCCAAAAATCAGAATTTTTACGTTTCTTTATGTTTTAAAGGTTTCTTACCATTTTGGCATACCTCAGAAAAAATGGATGTGTGTGTATGTATGTATAGATACAATGTTTTATCCATATTTTCGGGCGCACGCATCAATCGATTTGAAAGATTCAAAAAAACATTCGATTCCTATTGATAAGGGGATATGCTGATTAATTTTTGGCAAAGACAGGTCCAGCCGTTTCTGAGATACAGAGCAAGGAATTCAGAAAATAGAAATCGAGTTTTTGAAAGAACGGAGCATCCGATTTGAATTATCTAAAAAACATTCAACTCATATTGACGGGGAGAAGTGGTGGTTAGATTTTGGCAAAGGCAGGTCCAGGCGCTTCGAAGATACCGAGCTAAAGGTGCAAAAAATGGCAGTTTTAGAGAGCACTATGCAACCGATTTGAATGATTCAAAAAACTTTTTGCTTGTTTTGACAAAATAATTGCTTTTGGAAAAAAATATTTCAATTTTTTTTTCCATTTTTATATTCAATTTTTTTATATCTAAAATAAAGCTCACTTATATACTATGAATAAATTATATACTTCAAATAAATAATTTTAACTCTGTAATTCAGTTTATATAACTCTTATAAATAATTAGACAATGTTACAGTATTTATATTTATTTATAATAATCTATATGAAAACATTTAATATTTCTCGAAGGGGAAGTTCCAGCAGTTTTCCTTAAGGCATGATGACATACACAACTAGTTTTAATTTAATTTTTTATTTACTATTATTTATTGTTCACACCGTAGCCATGGTAAAGATATGCGTGTATGTGTTTATTTATACGGAATCTCAATAAGTGAAATTATGTAATAAATAATTAAATTCAATCTCATGTTTCAGCTGCTAAAAAATCATGAATGTTTCACAGCCAAAAAGTAGGTCAGATTGCAACTTAGCAGGCACTTCCTTTCATAAAATGACAGAATAGAAAAAAACGCGTCCTCTCCATTTAAAATATTTATCTCGAAACTAACTTGTCAAAGTACGATCTATGCACACAATGCAGTTAACTTTGCGCAAAGTAGAAGTTGGACGCAAAGTTAACAAAGACTTCACAACTTCAGCGTTAATTACTTTCAAAGGTAATATGTACGTTTTCTTTCTCGTCAGAAAATTTAATTATTGCGCAATTATATCAGAAAGTTCAGTATTATCGCGAGTTTGAGCCATCTGACAGATGCACTATGTTTTTAATGGGATTAATGTAGCTTGCGCGGCAATATTGCATCAAATTTAACATGCAGTTCATGTACATACGAATGAATGTATATTTTCATCGGATGTGATTAATTTTAGTTTGATGACATGTATTAATAATTCAATATAACGACTCGTATGATGTGTTACACGAGCGAAAATTTTGTGGATTATTATATTAGAGTGATTTGCCGCAATGGTGATTTTTCAGCGCGGAGATATTATAAATTGATCAGTGGGAAATACTTCATTTCATTTTATTTGATTATTTTTGCGATTCAAAAGTGGTAGAAATTTTATGTGCAAATTGAAGTTACGTCTGGATTATTTTTCATGTGCACTTGTCCAATATCATGTATTGGTTTTTTTTAACTTCCCGTAGGGTAAGTTATAGTAATCGCAAAAAAATCGAAAATGAAAATTTTTATATATCTTTACGTTTCAGAGGTTTCTGAACATTTTGGCATACCTTAGAAAAAATGGATGTATGTGTGTGTGTGTGTGTGTGTGTGTGTGTGTGTGTGTGTGTGTATGTATGTGTGTGTATGTATGTGCGGATACAAATTTTCGTCGACGATTTCGGGAACACGGGTCAACCGATTTGAATAATTCAAAAAACATTCGATTCGTATTGATAAGGAGACGTGCTGATTAGTTTTTGGCAAAGGCAGATCTAGCCGTTCCGGAGATACGGGGCAAAAAGTGCCGAAAACGGTAACTCAGTTTTTAAGAGAACGGAGCGTCCGATTTTAATAATTCAAAAAACATTTTACTTGTATTGACAAGATAAAGAACTGATCAAATTTTCATAAAGGCAGGTTTAGCGGTTTCGGATATCTAACAAAAAAAGTAAAAAAAAATGCCATTTGGCGGTCAAAAATGATCATTAGACATATGCATATCAAATTTTCAGATATTTTATAGAGATTTTAACAATAAGTATAAATTTTGTTTATTTTCCTATGGGTTCCGTATCAATGTTTAACCGTTAGACAGCGACGCCGCGCTTACGCGCTTTATATTTTGTCTCTATGCAGTTAAAGCAGTACGATTGCTTTGAAAAACAAGTTCAGATCTTCCAAAATATGTCAAAATAAAGAAAACATTTTTTTTCAAAAAAAAAAAATGAAAAAAAAAATTTTTTTTTTTTGAAAAAAATTTAAAAAAAAAATTTTTTTTTTCAAAAAAAAGTTATTTTTTGTCCAATTTATAGTTTTTCAAAAATCTTATTTTTTCGAAGTAATTTTTTTTCAAAAATGTTAATCGTTTTTAAAAGAAATAATAAATTTTGGTACGGGAAGTTCCAGCAATTTGCCTTAAGGCACGATGCCCTAATTGCCTTAAGACAGAATTCCACTTACAGCTATTTTTTTTTTTTTTTTAACTTCCCGTAGGGTAAGTTATAGTAATCGCAAAAAAATCAAAAATGAAAATTTTTATTTATCTTTACGTTTCAGAGGTTTCTGAATATTTTGGCATACCTTAGAAAAAATGGATGTATGTGTGTGTGTGTGTGTGTGTGTGTGTGTGTGTGTGTGTGTATGTATGTATGTATGTATGTATGTACGTGTGTGTATGTATGTGCGGATACAAATTTTCGTCGACGATTTCGGGAACACGGATCAACCGATTTGAATAATTCAACTAGCTGTAAGTGGAATTCTGTCTTAAGGCAATTAGGGCATCGTGCCTTAAGGCAAATTGCTGGAACTTCCCGTACCAAAAATTATTATTTTTTTTTAAAACGATTAACATTTTTGAAAACAAATTACTTTGAAAAAATAAGATTTTTGAGAAACTATAAATTGGACAAAAAATTAGTTTTTTTTTGAAAAAAAAAAATTTTTTAAAAAAAAATTTTTTTTTTAAAAAAATTTTTTTTTCTTTATTTTGACATATTGTGGAAGATCTGAACTTTTTTTTCAAAGCAATCGTACTGCTTTAACTACATAGGGACAAAATATAAAGCGCGTAAGCGGCGCGTCGCTGTCTAACGCATAAGCATTGGTACGGAACCGATAGGAATGTTAACAAAATGTATACTTATTGTTAAAATCTCTATAAAATGTCTGATAATTTGATGTGCATATGTCTAATGATCATTTTTGACCGCCAAATGGCTCATTTTTTTACTTTTTCCTCTATATCTCCGAAACCGCTGGACCTACCTTCATGTCTTCATCTTGTCAATACAAATAAAATGTTTTTCGAATTATTAAAATCGGACGCTCCGTTCTCTTAAAAACTGAGTTACCGTTTTCGGCACTTTTTGCCCCGTATCTCCGGAACGGCTAGATCTGCCTTTGCCAAAAACTAATCAGCACGTCTCCTTATCAATACGAATCGAATGTTTTTTGAATTATTCAAATCGGTTGACCCGTGTTCCCGAAATCGTCGACGAAAATTTGTATCCGCACATACATACACACACATACATACACACACACACACACACACACACACACACACACACACACACATACATCCATTTTTTCTAAGGTATGCCAAAATGTTCAGAAACCTCTGAAACGTAAAGATATATAAAAATTTTCATTTTCGATTTTTTTGCGATTACTATAACTTACCCTACGGGAAGTTAATTACCCTACGGGAAGTTAAAAAACATTCAATTCGTATTGATAAGGAGACGTGCTGATTAGTTTTTGGCGAAGGCAGCTCTAGCCGTTCCGAAGATACGGGGCAAAAAGTGCCGAAAACGGTAACTCAGTTTTTAAGAGAACGGAGCGTTCGATTTGAATAATTCATAAAACATTTTACTTATATTGACAAGATGAAGAATGGATAAAATTTTCATGATGGTAGGTCTAGCGGTTTCGGAGATATGGAAGAAAAAGTAAAAAAATGAGCCATTTGGTGGTCAAAAATAATCATTAGACATATGCACATCAAATTATCAGATATTTTATAGAGATTTTAACAATCAGTATACATTTTGTTAACATTCCTATGGGTTCCGTACCAATGCTTATGCGTTAGACAGCGACGCGGCGCTTACGCGCTTTATATTTTGTCCCTATGCAGTTAAAGCAGTACGATTGCTTTGAAAAAAAAGTTCAGATCTTCCACAATATGTCAAAATAAAAAAAAAAAAAAAAATTTCAAAAAAAAAAAAAATTAAAAAAAAAATTTAAAAAAAAAAATTTTTTTTCAAAAAAAAAGTAATTTTTTGTCCAATTTATAGTTTCTCAAAAATCTTATTTTTTCAAAGTAAATTTTTTTCAAAAATGTTAATCGTTTTTAAAATAATAATAATTTTTGGTACGGGAAGTTCCAGCAATTTGCCTTAAGGCACGATGCCTTAATTGCCTTAAGACAGAATTCCACTTACAGCTAGTTATTTTATTGACCTCGCTTACATGGAGCATTTAGCCACCTACAACATTTCTTTATTTATTCAACATTATTTTTAATTCTATTTCTTACTTCTAATTCTAATCAATTTTAACTCAACATTTCAAATTCTAACTCAAGACATTATTTTAATTCAAATACTTCTTCTATCAATTCGTTTTTACTCATTCTTCTTTCTTCTAAATTCATCTTCTTCATTTTTCTACTAATGCTATTGCGTCTTCTTCTAATTTTTGTTTAGCTTGATACTATTTTTTTATTCATACATACAATTCTATATTATCATATACAAATTCGTTATTACAATTCATTATTTTTATTAGGAAGTGCCTGGAATCGAACCAACGATCTCTGGCATGTGAGTCGGACATGCTAACCATGAGCTATGTCCGCCACATGTATTGGTTAAAGTTGACAGTTTCATATTATACTACTAGTATATAGTTTTTATGTTAAATATCTTATTCCTTGACTTCCTTGCTTTAACTGTGCACTTTTGTTGCACGTTCAGTCCTGAATTCATCAAAATTTTATGAAGTCCTGAATTCATCAAACTTGAAGATTATGTTACTTATTATTACATAAATAATCTTTAATTGTGTAGTTTCATTTATGAACATTTATCTGAATACTTTTTTGCATCGTGCAATTCCTTCAGTTTTCTTGCTTCTTTTAAAAAAATTTTGAAAAGCAAATTGTTTCCTTTTTACAAATGTGCTTTTAAATTAAAGCTGATGATTGTATCAAAAATTATTTCGTCCTTTTTTTATAACAAGCTTTCGTTTTAGTACTGACTCCTCAATATTTTCAGTTGGACAAATAAATCTACTAACTACTATTTTTTACTTCCCGTAGGGTAAGTTATTGTAATGGGCCGAAAATCGGAATTGAAATTTTTTACATTTTTCGACGTTTTGAAGGTTTCTGAACATTTTGGCATACTTCAAAAAAAATGAATGTGTGTGTGTGTATGTATGTATGGATACAATTTTTCGCCCACGTTTTCGGGCGTACGGATCAACCGATTTGAACGGTTCAAAAAACATTCAATTTCTATTGATAAGGAGATGTGCTGATTAGTTTTTGGCAAATGCAGGTCCAGCAGTTACGGAGATAAAGAGCAAAGAGTGCAGATAATAGAAATCGAGGTTTAGAGAGAACGGAGCATCCGATTTGAATGATTTTAAAAACATTCAATTAGTAATGATTGGGAGAAGTGGTTATTAGTTTTTCGCAAAAGCAGGCCCAGCTATTTCGAAGATACGTAGCTAAATGTACAAAAAGTGGCAGTTTTTGAGAGAACTAAGCGTCCGATTCAATTGATTCAAAGAACTTTCTTCTTGTCTTAACAAAATAATTGATTTTTTTTTTAATTTTTTGTATATCGAAAATATTTCAGATTTTATTTTTAATTCTGACTATAGTTCTAATATACTTTAAACAAATAATTTCAACTCTATAATTCAGTTTATATAATTCTTACAAATATTAGATAATGTTACAATATTTATAATAATCTATTTGAAAACATTCAGTATTCCTCGAACATTTCGTTACGGTACGGGAAGTACCAGCAATTTGCCTTAAGGCACGATGCCACCCACCCCACTAGTTTGATATTTTATTTTTAATAAAAAAATATGAGAATTTGTTTTATTTTTAATGAATATTCATCATGGTTATCAATATGTTTCGCGCCAAATCATGGTTATCAATATGTTTCGCGTATAATGACTTATGATAACTCAATCATGATAAATTATAGAATATTTAGCCATAAAATACCACTAGCAAGAATGTTGATTATAGAGCATATTGGAGTTAGCTTATTTACATTTATTAAGAATTTTATATAATAATAATTTATATGTAGGTAAATAATCACATTTGCAAAATGATTGTATTCCGAATGATTTAAAATACTGAGATGTTGTACACACTGCATACAACAGTTATCTTGCGTGAAAAGATATAGTATGTATCTTTCGCTTTTATTTACTTCAAAGGCCTATACCGATCAATGTTTCTCATCTTTAGTGAGAAATCTAGCTTTTAAAATTCTAGATATCATCTCTGTGTCTATATAGTGGGTACATAGAAAATACGCGATTCGTAGTCAAATCAATAATAAAACAGAAACTCCAAATCCAAACCATTGATTTCATTTGGACTAGTTCCTTTGCACAAACAAACTTCTCGAATATGTTCACTGTCTCGCAAGGTAATCAATTTCCAGCTTCGGTTTTCAAATCAATAAAATTCCTCCCACGGTGATAGAATGCATGCCAGTCACTTGCATATGGAAGGTATCATATCACCATTGTTCGTCTCTGTGTGTTATCCAGAATACGGTTAGGTAAATCTGATAGTGTGGAGAACGAATTCAATGGAGACACGTGCCTTGGCTTATATCACAGCTTTGCGCGAATTCGCGAATCGAGGTTTGCAACTGTAATTCGCAGTACGAGGCGCTATCCCCATAGCCCGGCGGCTAATATAATTTTCAAGTAGGTGTAAGTAGCATTTTATCTATCCAGCTCTATCTCTCAATACAAATTCAATGAGAATGTTCAAATTCAAATAAAAAATGATAATTATAAAAATATGGCATATCATAAACTTAGTATTGCTTCAGCATATAAACTCAAGCTTAGGCCGAATTGGTCTGCACAAAAAAACTGATAAAAATTGCGCTTAAAACTTGGCTTTCAAAAAATTAGAACATGGAATCTAAAAATACTGTCAAAACCACCTAAAGATTTATATCCCTGGAATAGAGGATAAAATGGTCCGACAAAGTAAAATTGAGAAACCACTACGAAGAGTGTTAAAGGCAAAAACTTTGCAAGACTAGATTGGATCTATATTTTGGAAAGTGTTCCCTTCGCACAACGACCTCATTGTAGGTAAACTAGAAAAATATGGAAGACTATAATCGCATAGTCTTCTGGATCAAATTAATTGATATAAGGCAAACATGTAGAACTAAAGTTCAATTAATGTAAAAGTTGTTTTGTTTAAGTCATTGACTCTCAATCAGGTTAAAAATTGTTGCAATAGATATCAATAATTTTAATATAGTCGAATTATGTTGTTAACGTTTTATTGCGATATGAAAAAAAATATTTTAGTAAAAACGAGACTATTTGTCTACCACTTCGTTTCTCAAAATTTGTGTCATTTTTTTCCATTTTTTTTTCATGGCGACATTTATGCTTTTATAGAATCCACATACAATTTTATCTGAATTAGGCTGAATTAGTCGCTTTGAAATCGTGATTTTTCAAATAAACCTTCATCCGGCTTTGTGCATGATTACTGCATAAAGGTATAACACGAATATGAATGAATTGCATTATGCAAAACACTGTATGAAAAATTGGTCACTTGTACAATATTTACTGGCAAAAACAAATATAGAACAAATCTAATTATATTGAATATATCAAAGAAATATGATTTTGACACCATATTATTTGTGACTATTTCCCCGAAAAATAATCATTGGTATTAGGTTCATTTTGTTCAAAAACTTTATAGCTATTAATATTGTTTTTTAACTAGATTTATCTTCAGTGAAAAATCAGATTTAAAAAAAAACAGAAGCATAAATATACTTTTTAATGCAGAAATAATATTAGTAGTGGGTAGATATTGATTTGATATGTAACTCGTACTGTTTTTTAAGATTAACTAAATAATTCATAAACATTTTTTAATAACATTTCACAATTGATCACGTCTTTTAACCAGAGCTATCCCCTGGATTAGTTAGCAATGGGATTTCAATCAGAAGCCCTAAAATTAATTACCTCCCTCGGACAGCCTGATATCAAGGAGCAGCAACATCTATAATCTTTTGAAAATATAAATAGCAATATAGTTCCATATGAAAAGAGCCTAAATTTCATCACGTAGAAATAAGATAATTGTTTCGGCTGTCTTTATAGATACAGTAGTTATTCGATTAAACACTCAACATAGTTAAGTCAAACCATAACAACAGCTAATAGAAACCTTAAGTTCTGATAATTTGAATAATGAGCAACTTTTCAAAATAATACATATTATATCCACGTATATGCTTTTTTATTATTTTCGTTCTTGCTCGTAATAAGATGAAATACATCAATTTCTCACAATACGTAAAATATAAAGTATCTAGGAAAAATTTTATTTGGGTGACATATTTTAAATAGACAACATAACATAAAAACGCTATCAATTTCTATTGTTCTTGATTTCTTGTGAACAATTTTTGTGAACAGCTAGTAAGACATCAAAGTAAGCTTGTCCGATAATAATCATTTTACTCTAACTATTCCATATGAATTAAATATCTATTCTCTTTGTTATTGCCGCGCCAGACGATTTAAAATCTTTTTTTATCAAAAGTGAATAATTATATAATTAAAGAAATAAAATCAAATTTTATAACATGAATTAACATGAGATGCGGAATTTTGTTATAGCATACCCTGTTAAATACAAAGCATAGAAGTGTAATTTTAAATTCTCTACGGAATTTTCGCTATTATCCACTCTGCATGCATTGCTAATTAAATTCCAGTGCGACCACACCAGTGCGAGCATCAATTGACCGAGAATTAGTCCAGTATTGAATAAACTTTTATCTGCATCTGTGCACTACATTTTATTCGATTGGTTTTATTTGAACAGAACAAAAAACTTGATGCTCATAGATAATGTACTATATTAAAACCATAATTGCATTTGAAGATAATGTAACAATTACAAAAAATATTTGTTAGATTTAAAGTCACATTATTCATATGATTCATAGCACGGCCCAGAATTTTTAATTATTTTCTGCTTGATTCAACTATTTCGTGAATGCTAATCATAAACTTAACTAGGAGTAAGTGGCTTTCATCCTATGGTAAGTTGCACAATCTTCCCGATATATGTAAAAAATCTATTTGATCAATAAAAATTTGATTTTTTTGTAATCTACCAGTCTAATAGTCTACTTGTTTATTATCTAAGTATCTACCTGCCTAAGTTTTAACTTGTCGATTTTTGTACTTCTCTGCTAGTCGATCTGCCCACTATCAAAAATTTAATTTAACGGCAGTCGACAATAGACCTGTCTACTTGTCTACTTGCCTACTTGTCTACCTTTTACATTTGTCTACCTGCCCACCTGTCTACCTGATTAACAAATGTCAATTTTTCAACCATTTATTCTTCAACTACGAAATTAAAGAAGCTGTCTTCGCAAAAATGTAGTCAATTCTTCATTCCGTCAACACAAGTAAAATATTTTTTAAATCATCTAAGTCGGATGCTCTGTTTTCGTGAAAACTGTCATTTTTAGCACTTTTTGCTGGGAAATTTATAATAAATCATCAAGTGTCAAAAATTTGTCAATATGTGAATTACTCAGATGAAATATAGCTCAATTAGAATCATTTTTTCATTACGGGCAATAGATTTGAAAATCGCAAAAAATAACTATTTTTAGCATACTTTTAATATTTGAGTCCTTCCTTTGTAATCATAGCACGTCTTCTTGACAAAATATTTCAACATTGCATTTCAGTTGCATTACATTTCATTTTATGACATTCTTCTCATTTCAATTCTCCGTATTTATGCATATGCTGCTGTCAGATTTCTGTGTCATATTTTCTCGCATAAAAGTCATTGTTGCCATTTTCATTTTATGTTGCTTGAAAAACGCGAAACCTTCTATAGCAAAAGGTCAAAGCCATTTTCCATATTTCAAATATTTCACATTGATTTTAAGCAAAATAAAAGCAATATTACCAAGTTAGATTCAATACACGGCTTAACGGCTATACAAAAAATACAAATAATTGCTGAAACGTCAAAAGTAATTTTGAACATAAATTATTCAAACGTGTATATATATTAGGGTGGCCCTTAAAATGGTCATTTTCGAATTTCCTTGCTCCCAGGGGCTCTTATGGTTCCATATTGATAAAAAACAATTCTCTGAAAGTTTTAGCTCTTAATATTAACGTTTAGATAGAGCGCAATTTAATCAAAGTTTTGTATGGAAATAGCATGGAAAAATTTTCAAAAATTCTAAAAATGCTTTTTAGATATAATTTAGCGAACAAGTGAATGAATAAAACTCATTCATTTGTCGCTAAGTTATACCTAAAACATTTTTTTAAAATTTTCAAAAATTTTTCCATGCTCTTTCCATACAAACTTTGATTGAATTGCGCTCTATCTAAACGTTAATATTAAGAGCTAAAACTTTCAGAGAATTGTTTTTTATCAATATGGAACCATTTGAGCCTCTGGGAGCAAGGAAATTCGAAAATGACCATTTTAAGGACCACCCTAATATATATATATATATATATATATATATATATATATATATATATATATTATATACACAAGGCAGAGCGGGGATTAGAGCTAAAACTTTC
The DNA here is from genome assembly GCF_003426905.1 of Ctenocephalides felis. Taxonomy (NCBI): domain Eukaryota; kingdom Metazoa; phylum Arthropoda; class Insecta; order Siphonaptera; family Pulicidae; genus Ctenocephalides; species Ctenocephalides felis. The sequence goes on from NW_020537758.1 coordinate 55,453,164, forward strand.
AGAGAATTGTTTTTTATCAATATGCAACCATTTGAGCCTCTGGGAGCAAGGAAATTTGAAAATGACCATTTTAAGGACCACCCTAATATATATATATATATATATATATATATATATATATATATATATTATATACACAAGGCAGAGCGGGGATTAGAGATTCGCGGGAAAAAAGGTGTGCCATCGATGTCTCAAAACCAAGCAAAGTTAAGAACTTTTAACAGTACTTTTCAAACAAAAACGAGAGAAACGATGTATAACTATCAGCCATCACATTGATTCTTACGGCACTGCTATCGGAAGATAAACACTAATAAACAGCAATTTTTGGAAATCTATACCAAAAGAATTTTCTTTCGTTGTTAGCTTTTTTTAATTGCCATCACTGTCAGTCAGTGTCAAGATTCAATTGGTGCTGATGAATATTTCTGCTAGATCGAGTATTTTTATACAGTAATATATCCATGACCTTTATATTTTGAATTACATGTGTAATGCTGCTATTATTCAATTTCCATTTAAAATTAAAAATGAGATATTTGACCTGTTTGCCCCTGGATGTACCATTTTACCTCACCTATGAGATTTAAAAAAACAGGTGACATTATTTAAAAAAAAAACAGCAAAAAACACATTTATCTGCGAATACAAATTAGCTGGGAGTTTTACTGAACATAATCGGATAGCTATTTTAATGATATGCGTTATTTGTTATACGTAATTGAATTGGTTTTCACAATATAATTGATCAAAATCAAAATGAACCTCTGTTTCCCGCCCAACTTATATATTATATCTACATATATATGAAAATAAGTCGGGTTTTCCTTCCTGATGATATAACTCCAGAACGCACGAACCGAATTCGACAATGTTGCATTCGTTGGAAAGGTCTCGGGCTCCCCATGGTTTATAGCTAAAAAAATTAGGGGTGCATGGCATCGAGTAATAACATTAGGGAGAATAATGATGTACACGCACTGAATTTCATCATTCAATCAAAAATTGCTGACAATTTGGTGACATACCAATTATTCCGACTGGTCTTCCATTTGATTTCAAACGATTGCAATTTCCAGTTCGCCTTGCGTTCGCAATGACAATTAACAAGTCGCAAGGCCAATCGCTTAGTGTTTGCGGGATAAATTTCAAATAAATCATTTAGAAAATCATTGTTTTTCACATGGGTAGTTATACGTTGCTTGTTCACGAGTTGGGAAACCATCCGCTTTGTTTATGTTGACGTCAGACCAAAAAACAAAAAAATGTGGTTTACCAAAAAGCACTTCAATGAAACTGATAATTGGAGGATTCACTTTCATTTACTTAGAGAAGTTCAACTAAAAAACACTTCATTTTTGTAATCGAAATTTTTCCGTTTGAAATATAAAACAAACAAAAAATTTCTTCATCTTTCTCACGAAACCATCTGGTGGCGAAACGGAGTTCGTCGGGTTTGCTAGTACTATATAATATATTGCGGATTGCAAATATTTTGTATTGATTAACGTGTTCCTGTTTCATATATTTTTCAATTTAATTTACAACAATCATTTCGTGTTGAAACATTCAAATAAAATTGAACAATAAATTGAAATTATCGTAATCAATACACTTCTTATACAATTATGCAAATTCTCATTATATGTGAACAGCTTGGAATTTCACAGGTAATTTATTACATTACATTTCCACCAATATGTAACTTATATAAGATTTCGTATTGAATTGATACTGATTGCAGCCGCCTGAAGTGTTTGTTGTGTATCAAGTGTGTATGTTGCGTGCGTGCAAAACAAACGTGATATTAATTGGTTTTGCTTAGCAAGTAAACATGGCTTCCTTAATTATATATTTGCACTTTACCCGTAGTTGGTGTTTAGGCATGTCTCGTTAATCTTGCAGCATAAATCCTGCAGATTATCTAAAATAAAGTGAATTATATATTGTTCCAAACAAGAAATTTTGGCAGAGAATTTGCGTAACGTCTACTGCCAGTTAATTTTACACCGGTATATTCTATGCATTAGTTGATAATATTCTGATTGATGTATAATGAATTTAGAATGTAGTGTAATTTGAATTCTTATTAACTTCCAGAAGGAGAAATTTATGTTTTCATGGAAAATCCGTTTCGCCAATTTTTAGGTTTTCTCGACGTTTCAAGCCATTCTGAGTCGAATGAGACCAAACTTAGAAAAAGTATATGTGTATGTGTATGTGAACAGATTTTGTGCCGTAAATCGACTCAAAAACCGCTGGACCAGTTTCAAAAATTTAAAAGCCATTAGATGCATCCTCGATTAGAGGATGAGTTTCTTTATAAATAGCAGAAAAGAGAAAATTTTTTCGTCCACGTTTCAGCCCGCAATTCTGAATCGATTGAAAATTCAAAACCGTTCGGAAGATATTTTTGGCCGTTTTCTTGTAATAATGTGTTAAAAAATATTTTTCGGCGATTTTGATTATTATTTTTTTGAAGGTAGATACCATAGTCCTATAGAACATACTCTAATATTACGGCCCTACGACAAGTCGTTTAATTTTATAAATTAGTCAAAGTTTGCAAAAATTAATCGTTTTTTGGCGTTTGTCAAAGTTATAACTTTCATTGACGTTTGCTTACAAACGCCTGAACCGATTTCAGAAATTTAAAAACCATTTGATGTATCTCAATGAGAACTATCGTTTGTGCGATGATCTGCCAAGCCGTTTCTTTGTAATTTGGAAAAAAATGTTAAACTTTTCGTCCATATTTAAGCTCATACTACCGAATCGACTTTAACAAATCAAACTGTTCGAAAGATATTAGTTGAGAATGATACTGATTAGCTTTAGGGGAAAATCTACCGTTTTTTTGTAATTCACTGTTGAAAAAAAAATTAAGCTGACTTTCATGGAACTTTTTTGGCGATATATATCATGGTCTTATAGAACTTAATAAAATATTACAGCCTTACGACAAGTAGTTTAGTTTTAAAATTTTTTCAAAGTTAGAAAAAATGAGTAGTTTCTTAACGTTTGTTAAAACTAAAATTAGAAGATGTGCTTGGTAAAAACGATAGTGTACTTGGTCTTAATGAACATATTAAGCCACTAAAGTCCTGTGGAAACTGATTCAATTATAAAAATTATTGATTTTTGAAAATTTGCTTTTAGAAAATACTTCGATTTAACGCGTTCGTTCATTTTCAATTATGTGTAATTTCTTGTGAAAATGGTAATGAATTATCAAATCTATAATTTAAGTGAATTAATAATAATTACAACAGGTTAATAAATCAATTTGGATATGAAGAGCAAATTGTTTAATACTCGCTTATTTAATGATGTACATGCTGATTACCAATGAAGATTTATTAAAAGCAATTAAAATTCATCGTACTCTCTCTCTCTCTCTCTCTCTCTCTCTATATATATATATATATATATATATATATATATATATATACATATATATATAATATTTTATTAAATAGGCTAATAACAAAAATTACGAATTGGTCGAAGTTCAGATATAAGTTTGACGTTCAATTGATGTTAGTTATTGATTTTTATTCAAATAAATACAAAAAATAGTTTCTATATTAGGAAGTATATCAAACTGTGTTTTGAATTTTATATCTAATTGGATAATAGAATAAAAGTGCATTTAAAAATCATTAGAAAACGTGTTAAAAAGTCTACTGGTTCTATGCGTCTAAATGCATGAAAATGCTTGAAATGCGATTTAAAGATATGAATAACTAGCTGTAAGCTTATATGAAAAATAAACCTTTTGCTTCTTCTTGCACTCAAAACTAATCAATGTAAATTTCAATTATATTTAAATCTTATAATATTTAAGTATATTAATAGTGCTGAATCACGTGCTTGTATGCTCTGAAATAGCAGCAAGCAATATTCCTAAATTAGCATGTTTGTGTAAAGCATGAATATTGTCTTCATGAAACTTTGACAAAAAAAAATACATTTTACTGCTGTTTACAAAGAAACGGTTCGGTTGTAAGTCCACATCGAATGGCTTTTAAATTTTTTAAATCGGTCGTCAACCAAAAATCGAAAATCAACTCACATACACGCACATCCTTATTCCAAAGTTGGTCGATTCAGTATGGCTTGAAACATAACCTTAAGAAGAAAAAAATCAAAGATTGAAACTATTTGATAATTATGTAATTTATTCCGTATATTGCCTGGGATTAACCATTATTGGCAATACGAATCTCTATTTCAGATACATAAACACAAATTAATTTATTCCCATAAAAATTTACTGTAGTTCAATCAAAGCAATATATTCATAATTCCACCGAAAATTAATTGATTAACAAAAATCATTCTACAAAACATGATAATTCCTATTGAAAATGTATGTTGTGTTCACTTTTTCGGGTTTTCGAACTAGGTAATCTATAGCCCTTAAAAAATCACATACCACACATGCCATGACCATTTGCAATTATTTGTTTAGCTACTCGTGCAAGAGTATTATGTTTTATTTACAATTCGATTGTTTCACACGCACTTCAAATGTACGCACATGTTAGTCCAACCTAATACTATGAGCTGTAATAATAATTTACATATAATTAAACACGGTAGTTCGGAAATGGGCGACAAGTAAATGATTTGCATTGTTATGCTGCATTAGCGAATGCTATATTTCAGTAATAATTGTACCATTCATATAATATAACTACAGCATGAACTGGGGGCTGCAACTGTTCTACAAAAATATCAATTGTTGTGAACATCGATCTGGTCTTATAATATCAAATGCTATGAAATATAGGTTTCCAACCTCTGGTGATATGGACCCATTGGAATGTTTTTCGCTTCTTGTTGGACCTTCTATTTACTATTGATATGGATAATTATTTTTTATTACAGTAAAGCCTCGATTAAGCGAGCAAAATTGTCGATAGGCATTAGGATAATCAAAAATTTGGAAGATAGAATGTATAAAGAACAATGTGTATTTATTAAAAATGACAATTACATACATAAATATCAACAAAAATAAGGTTTATTAAGAAATTAAAACTTTCTTATGTATGCGCATATATGTTTTCTTAGATTACACTACATACATTTACTAAACTGCAGAATTAATCATGCAAAAACTCGAATTGTAGAATTTTTAAATTGGTCGTGGTTGGGAGTCCTGATAATCGCTTATACGTATAACCGAGGTCCGGATAAACGAGGTTCTACTGTAATTTCAAACTAGCTGTAAGTGGAATTCTGTCTTAAGGCAATTAGGGCATCGTGCCTTAAGGCAAATTGCTGGAACTTCCCGTACCAAAAATTATTATTTTTTTTAAAACGATTAACATTTTTGAAAACAAATTACTTTGAAAAAATAAGATTTTTGAGAAACTATAAATTGGACAAAAAATTAGTTTTTTTTGAAAAAAAAAAATTTTTTAAAAAAAAATTTTTTTTTAAAAAAAATTTTTTTTTTCTTTATTTTGACATATTGTGGAAGATCTGAACTTTTTTTTCAAAGCAATCGTACTGCTTTAACTACATAGGGACAAAATATAAAGCGCGTAAGCGGCGCGTCGCTGTCTAACGCATAAGCATTGGTACGGAACCGATAGGAATGTTAACAAAATGTATACTTATTGTTAAAATCTCTATAAAATGTCTGATAATTTGATGTGCATATGTCTAATGATCATTTTTGACCGCCAAATGGCTCATTTTTTTACTTTTTCCTCTATATCTCCGAAACCGCTGGACCTACCTTCATGAAAGTTGTATCGATCCTTCATCTTGTCAATACAAATAAAATGTTTTTCGAATTATTAAAATCGGACGCTCCGTTCTCTTAAAAACTGAGTTACCGTTTTCGGAACTTTTTGCCCCGTATCTTCGGAACGGCTTGACCTGCCTTTGCCAAAAACTAATCAGCACGTCTCCTTATCAATACGGATCGAATGTTTTTTGAATTATTCAAATCGGTTGATCCGTGTTCCCGAAATCGTCGACGAAAATTTGTATCCGCACATACATACACACACATACATACATACACACACACACACACACACACATACACACACACACACACACACATACATCCATTTTTTCTAAGGTATGCCAAAATGTTCAGAAACCTCTGAAACGTAAAGATATATAAAAATTTTCATTTTCGATTTTTTTGCGATTACTATAACTTACCCTACGGGAAGTTAATTAAGGGAATAACAGTATTAAATATACTTGCTGTAAGTGTAATTCTGTCTTAAGGCAATTAAAACATCGTGCTTTGAGGCAAATTGCTGGAACTTCCCGTACCAAATTTTTTTATTTTTTTAAAAACGAATAACATTTTTGAAAAAATTTTACTTCGAAAAAATTAGATTTTTAAGAAACTATAAATTTGACAGAAAAATACTTTTTTTTGAAAAAAAAAATTGAAAAATGTTTTCTTCATTTCGACATATTTTGGAAATTCTGAACTTTTTTTCAAAGCAATCGTACTGCTTGAACTGCATAGAGACGAAATGTCAAAGAGCGCAAGTGCCGCGCCGCCGTCTAACGCATAAGCATTGGTACGGAACCCATAGAAATGTAAAAAAAAATTATATTTATTGTTAAAATCTCTATAAAATATCTGATAATTTGATGTGCATATGTCTAATGATCATTTTTAACCGCCGAATGGCATTTTTTTTACTTTTTTCATTGGATTTCCGAAACCGATAGACCTGCCTTCATGCAAATTTGACCAATTCGTCATCTTGTCAATACAAGTGAAATGTTTTTTGAATTATTTAAATCGGACGCTCCGTTCTCTTAAAAGCTGGGTTACCATTTTCGGCACTTTTTGCCCCGTATCTTCGGAACGGCTACACCTGCCTTCGCCAAAAACTAATCAGCACGTCTCCTTATCAATAAAAATCGAATGTATTTTGAATTATTCTAATCGGTTGATCCGTGTTCCCGAAATCGTCGACGAAAATTTGTATCCGCACACATACATACACACACACATACATCAATTTTTTCTAAGGTATGCCAAAATATTCAGAAATCTCTGAAACGTAAAGAGATATAAACATTTTTATTTTCGATTTTTTTGTGATTACTATAACTTGCCCTAAGGGAACTTAATAATGTGAAAACGCATCTTAAGCTGGTATTTTTATTGATTAAATTAAAAATAATTAATGTTTTCAAATAGATTATTATAAATACTGTAACATTGTCTAATATTTATTAAAATTATATAAAATGAATTACAAATTTAAAATAAAGTATGTAAGTGATTTTTAAAAATTTTGCCGGAATTAAATTACAAAAAAAAACTTTTGAAATAAGATAGATTTTTTTCCAAGAGCAATTGTTTCGTCTACACAAGCAGAAAGTTTTATGAAGTATTTAAATCGGATGCTTAGTTCTCTCAAAACCTGCCATTTTTTGTTTATTTAGCTCTGTATCTTCAAAATAGTTGAACCTGCCTTTGCCAAAAACTAATCACCGCTTCTCCCGATAATTACAAAGTGAATATTTTTTGGCTCATTCAATTCGGATACTTCGTTCTCTCAAAAACCTTATTTATATTTTCTGCACTCTTTGACGACTGGACCGGCGTAACGGCTGGACCTGCCTTCGCCAAAACCTAATCAGCACATCTCCCTATCAATAGAAATCAAATGTCTTTTGAACCACCGAATTCGGTTGATTCGTGCTTCCGAAAACGTGAAAGAAAAATTGCGGACACACACACATCCATTTTTTCTGAGGTATGCCAATATGTTCAGAAACCTCTGAAACGTAAAGATATGCAAAACATTTCATTTTCGATTTTTCACCCATTGTTATAACTTAGTTTACGGAAATTTAATAAAGTTGCATTTGATGTAGAATCTATAAGTTAGATGTATTTGGATGCATGTTTGCATTTCGATTATTCGGTGAACGATGAACATCCCTAGCGTGGACCATATTCTAATGCGGATATCATATATTTTCATATACCCGAAAACAGGAACATCGATATTTGGATGAGCTAACGAGTTAGTTTCGGCTGTTTGCCTCTGATCAGTCTTTGCAAATGATAAATCAACAAAATGTTAAAGCCGTGTTGTTATCCGATAGCCTTTGTGCCTTTGTTTCAAATTTAATTGAATTTGTGTACAGAATTCTACATAAATATATAATAATTATCAAATATGGATATGAGTTGGATATTTGAACGTTCTTTTAATTCGTAAATGCAATTATTATGTTATGCTTATCTAGTATTTGATTACTATAATACAATAAAGCGAAAATGATAGACATCAATTAGGTATATTTAGGTTTGATATACCATCACATCTAAATATACTTAATTGATTTCTATCATTTTAGTAGATCAATGAACTTCGTCTACATTATTGTAATAGATGAGTAGTATTAATTTATCATTATCATAGTGTAACTTGGATTTATAATTTTGAACTTTTGGGAATGTAAGATATACCATCTTCAAAGATATTTTTTACAAATTTATACATTTTTTTAATTATTTGAAAATGGAAAGAACGCATTTTCTACCGTTGAATTATTGAAACCAAAAATGTTTAACTTTAAATTTTATTTTATTTTAGTATATAAAATAGTATATACAATATGCAGTAATGCTATATATAAACGAGTGTCCTAGGATATAACGCCAAGCCCAAACAGGGTGGTAGTATTGACCTGAACTGTCCTGAAAAAAAAATGCAAAAAGGTTATCTCATGTTATTTGGAAATTATGTGCTTTCATGTGTAACCTAGTCCATTGGTGAAATCACGATCATTTTCGGTTATTGTGGTTCATTTATGATAATTCGTTTTATTTAAACTTTGAAACTGTAATCATATATGCCATTTTTAGAACCACAGAATTGCCCAAAGATTTCAAGAATTAACACATTTTGTTTATAACTAAATGTTTGTTTTTTAAATCGTTCGTCTTTAAAAGACCCTACGTTAAAAAAAAATTACTAAAGTTTGCTGGCAAACACCATCAAAGATGTTGCGCAAATAATTAGGAATGAAAAATGGTAAAATAGTTGATAGTTTTGAAAAATTCTTAGTAAAAATAACACGAAAAATACCTAAAAATAACTAAGGCATTTCGCTCGCATTCATTCATTTCCAATGTTTCATTAAAGCTGATTGTGAGTAAAATGCACTGGCAAAAATCATGTCGCTTTCAGAATTTTATTTTTTTACTTTAAATTTTTTTAACAATAAAATTATGAAGTAGTTTACTAGTTTAAAATCCTGATTAAATGTGCCAACTTTAGATGAAACTTATCAACACATTTAAATCCTGGAAATGTTATCAAAGTTTCAGAGTTGAAATAACCAAAATTAATGGAAATTAATCTCAATAACCAAAAAATAGTCATGATTTCACCAAACTCCACCTTGCACTTAAAAGCTCTTAATTTCTAAACAATGTAAAAAATTTTGTTTCTATATTGTTTCAGGACAGTTAAAGCCAATACTAAACCTGTTTCGTCTTGGCGTTAAGTTCTGAGATAATAAAAGTAATAAAACACATTTTTCTTCAAAAATATGTATAACATAAAATATCCACATTCTTAATTAAAAGTGTAGTGTAAATAATATGAAATCAAAAAGGTTCTCAAAGTATAAACCTTAATTTTTTGTAGCATATAACAGATAAAAAATACACATATTTTAAATAATATAATATATTCTCATTTCCAGCTAAGATAAATTACTCTCACAAAACTCTTCATAGATTTCTCTACCATACTAACTCGTGAAATAGTATTCGCACTACCATAGTACTAAAACGGGTTAAATAGTATTCTCAGAACAAAAAGCGAACAGGGTGTTTGCTTAATAAATTAACCGCTTATGATGCGAATACGAAACCACAATCATATGCTGCGACCACTCGCATGTATTCGCAAACATGTGACATGTTGGGACGCCCTTTGCCGCCTTAGGCAGATGGTAAATAAGGGTTTCAGTAAGTTTCAATCTAACCTTAACTCCCTTGAATAAAGCCAGAAAATTTAACCGAAATTGCGTTTTATTCTGTGTGATATTGACCAATTTATTTCTCCATGCGGTTTTATAGCCTTAAAGAATGCAGCAGTAAAACATTAGCATTTAAAGATAAAGTAACATAATACAAAGCCAATGCTATAATTTAAAAATCTTATCCATTATCACCTAGTTGTAGGTAAATCCAAACATGCATCTATTGATTTTATTTTCGATTAATTAACTTCCCGTAGGGCAAGTTATAGTAATCGCAAAAAAATCGAACTGAAAATTTTTATATATCTTTACGTTTCAGAGATTTCTGAACATTTTGGCATACCTTAGAAAATATGGATGTATGTGTGTGTGTGTGTGTGTGTGTGTATGTATGTATGTATGTATGTACGTGTGTGTGATGTATGTGCGGATACAAATTTTCGTCGACGATTTCGGGAACACGGATCAACCGATTTGAATAATTCAAAAAGCATTCGATTCGTATTAATAAGGAGACGTGCTGATTAGTTTTTGGCGAAGGCAGGTCGAGCCGTTCCAAAGATACGGGGCAAAAAGTGCCGAAAACGGTAACTCAGTTTTTAAGAGAACGGAGCGTCCGATTTTAATAATTCAAAAAACATTTGACTTGTATTGAAGAATTGATCAAATTTTCATGAGGGCAGGTCTAACGGTTTCGGAGATGTAACGAAAAAAGTAAAAAAAATGCCATTTGGCGGTCAAAAGTGATCATTAGACATATGCACATCAAATTATCAGATATTTTATAGAGATTTTAACAATAAGTATAAATTTTGTTTGCATTCCTATGGGTTCCGTACCAATGATTATTCGTTAGACGGCGACGCGGCGCTTACGCGCTTTGACATTTTGTCTCTATGCAGTTAAAGCAGTACGCCGCTATGAAAAAAAGTTCAGATCTTCCAAGATATGCCAAAATAAAAAAACATTTTTTCAAAAAAAAATTAAAAAAAAAAAAAATTAAAATTTATTTAAAAAAAATTTTTTTTTTTTTTCAAAAAACAAAAGTAGTTTTTTGTCCAATTTATAGTTTCTCAAAAATCTTATTTTTTCAAAGTAATTTTTTTTTAAAATGTCAATCGTTTTTAAAAAAATAATAATTTTTGGTACGGAAAGTTCCAGCAATTTGCCTTAAGGCTTGATGCCTTAATTGCCTTAAGACAGAATTCCGCTTACAGCTAGTTTCGAACATTTTTGGCAAAGTATTCTTCTAGTAGGGAAGACTGGATACGGTTGTGTCAGATTACGGTAGTAACAGTCACCAAAACACCTAAACTAAACTGAGAACATTAAATGCTAAAAGTGTTTATAGGGAGAAAGAAAAGGAATATTTTATACATTATTATTAACACAATCTGTAAACCGCATTGCTTTTAAGGAATCAACAGTTACTATTATAAGGAATCGATCTAAAAAGTTGTTTTTACTTGTTTAGAAGAGATATATCACTTTGATTATTATTTTGCTGTAGATAAATTGAGCATAAGTAATTATTTACCAGTTGTGAAGTAAAATTTCTTTAGGCGCAACTAGGGTGTAAATTCGTATAAATGCAACGGAATGCGTTACGGCAGGTAAGATGAGAGTCATTCGCTCTCGATGATATAATTTCTATACGGGTCGATTGTGATTAGTCGTCGCGTATGTGAATAGAGATCTGTCGTTGTTGCGTACCGGCATCAACGTTGTATGCGTACCGATATCAACAAGGAAATCGACATAGATAGATAAATAAGCATCGCCAGCAAAAAAGTAAAAAAATACATCCTGTCAATGAATGTATGTTATATTGTGTAATAATGCAATTCGTGCAGCTTTGATTAATGGCCAGAGCGCGATTTCGGAAGTGCAAATATGTCACGTCCTATACTTAATAAATAGAATAGTGATCGTCCACCTAATTTAATGAGTCTTAAGAGAGAATCCAGAGTACGTCTTAACATCAAGCCCTGAATTTATGTCCCTTGATAAGTTATAAGTGTAATTGAACGTTCAAATAAAAAGTGACAATTTATCTAAATTCAGATGAACTCTTTCAGCCAATACCTAAATAAAGTGCTCACGGTTCTGAAGAGACTACAAACAGTTTTTATTATTTATATTATAACTTACTGCTCTGTTCATGACACCAGGCTGAGGAGTTGATAGGATTCTACCCATTGTTGAAAGGTTTGGACCAAGAAAGTCTACAACTGGCTCAACGTGACTGTAACTACTAGTAAACGACGTGGACCAAGGAATGGACTACCTATATCTTGAAGGCATTGTGGATCAACCCCAGCAACCCCTACCCAACAACTGATATATAATTTCAGTTAATTTTAATTACATGAAGTTCTTCAAACACAAATATTATATGGTAATAACTGAGTGCAAGTGCAAGTAAAAAGAGTATTTGTTTAGGCGTTGTTTAACATAATCCACTGTGTAAACGAATATTATAAAAGTTATTAATCAGCAATTACTTCATTTCTCTAATGCAGGTTCATTTCTAAATGCTAATTATTATGACAAACCGATCATGTCATATTTGAAATATAAAGCCATACTTATACACATTAGATAAATGTGCATAATGGTTGACACTAATAAATATGTGCATCACGAGTATTATCATATTACTAATAAACATTCAAACTCGCGCACTCTTTTTTATATAGAAGTACCCAAGATCTATTACAATACGTGAAAAGACTTAAATCTAAATATTACCTATCTAATCATACCGTCAGTCATACCTATCTAATCACAAGACCATCAGTTCCTACATTTATATATAAATCTATGACCGCTTCATTAATATTTGCTATTAATCTAAAGTACCCAAGATCTATTACAATACGTTAAAGGACTTAAATCTAATTATTACCTATCTAATCATACCGTCAGTCATACCTATCTAATCATAAGACCATCAGTTCCTACATTTATATATGAATCTATGATCGCTTCATTAATATTTGCTATTAATCTATTATATATAACATACATCCTACATGTCTTTTTACCCCTTACAAACTTTACATTCTACCGTTTACATGCTATATTTTACTCTTATCTATTATCTATTGTCTCTACCGTATACTCTATTGTCTATCGCCCGCATCGGGAATTGAACCCGGGACCACCGCGTGGCAGTAGAGCGCCTTGACCACTACTCTATTGGGTCCCCCACAAATAATATATTAAGGAACGCACTGTTCTTCCGCTATACCTTTACCTATTAATTAAGTTATTAATACTAAGGTGACGCGACGACACGCGGAAAAAGGCGATCAATCGCAGCGCTACGATAGTCTAGTGGTTAAGGTCGCTGACTCTCACGCAGA
>NW_020537758.1:55467536-55500730 GCF_003426905.1 Ctenocephalides felis
TCAAACGCATTTAGTTTTATAAACAATACTATAAATATATAATGAAAATAAATTTCAATAATCCCACAAATATATTCTTATTATACTTTGCACTTATTATACTTTCCACCAACAACTTTCCATCAATTCAAAATTTGCAATATAAAAAAAATGGTTCAACTGTTTAAACTTCAACCAACCGCATAACGGACTACCATAGAAACGCATCATAAATCGTTCAAATATCACAAAATAAATATAGATCAAATGTTCTTCGCACTGTAGTGTGCCGTACCTCTCAGCAGATGGTCTACTGTTCCCAAGTTTATCGCTCGAATTGTTCGCAGATTGTTGGGCCTAAGGTGGATCAAACTGATTCTACCATTCACTTGTCAAACATTATTAAATTTACCAAAAATATAAAATTGGCTATAAATTGAGATTTTTAACCGCCTGAATGTGATCTATGTGCACACGGTGAGAAAACAAATTTAAAATGGATTTAGTATTTTAGGCGTCCATCGCGGACAAACAACGTGACACTAACTTTATATATATATATATATATATATATATATATATATATATATATATATATATATATATATACATACATACACTATTGAATGTAGAACCTACAGTTTTTTTTAACAGCCATCAGAATGTGAGTTCTACAAGCTATTGGGCTAAGTTGATTCAATACTAGTAGGTTCTACAGATGGCAACTCAAATAGTTGTACGATGTGTGATAAATTATTGTTACAATTTCAGCAATAGCGCTAATATTTTATTGGTGCAAGCAATGCCGGGTCAAGGCTATTTTCATTCGGAAACATAATTTTATCTATATTTTCAAGTGAAATCTGTTGTCACTGCTGCTTGACAGCAAGCTGTTTTATTTGGGATTAAATCCGAGACCTATCATATAGGTCCAGTCGTTCTAACTTCTCACCAACGAGCACGCTCAGAACCTACATTCTACAATAATTTTCTCGATTTTTGTGAAAAATTTTAACTCTGATCATTGATCTTATATGTGATGAGTGCGGTAACAAACTGCTTAAACATATAAACTAAAATATAAATGGATTCATATGCAGGCTAAATATGGCGCACGATTCAAGCGCATAACACGGTTGCACAAGCCAATTCGTATGATAATCACGTATTACAATAGAACCAGGCAACAGAACAATCGCGACACACAAATGGCCTAACCCATTAATTTCCGTCTTTTTCCATCTCTGTTCCATCACCTGATGTGGAATAAAACAAAATAATTTAATTACATTTTCAGTCAAATCCGGGTCCCGGATATATACGCGAACGCGTGCCATTTTTCATTTTAATTAAAGCACACAACACGCTGAACGGCGAACGTTCGGCGACCGAACCAACGAACTGGGTTCTGGCGACAGATGCTTCTGCCGCCTCGGAAATCGTGCCGAATTCCGGCCCGTCGGAGTCGCATTGTCATTATGAATCCTCGCATAGCTCTAAAATCGCCTTTTTATTTCCAAACTAATATAATTATGGCACGTTGAAAATCACAAATGCAATTAGAACGAGTGATTGTACGGACAGCGATTATCCGGAAGCGCCATTCAACGTCAGTTTGGTGGCCTTTTCATAATAGCGCTTAATGCACTTTTTAATAAATCTAAACCTTTATAATAAACAACCTTTTAATTATGTAAAATCAGGCAGTAGTGTTAGAATAGGTATATATTTTTATTCATGTTTAAAGCAAAACATTTAGTAGTAAATGTCAAAATTAAAGATCATGTTTTCGACAACGCCCACAAACTTTGTAACTTTGTGGGATGTGGAACTCTGAATGATATGAATTGTATCATATATAAATTTGACGGGACTTGTTTCAGAGGTCCCGGGTTCGATACCCACTTCGAGCAGCCTGTTGTCAGGCAGCAGTGACAACGATTTTCACTTGGAAATATAGATAGCAATATGTTTCCAAGTGAAAATAGCCCTTAATCCGGCATTGCTGCACCAATAAAATGTCAGCCCTATTAGACTAGTTCTAATAACAAAATCATCAAAAGTGGATGGATTAACCATTGGGTTACCATCTAAAATAAATACGAAGTAAGGAGAAATTTCAGCCCAACAGCTCATAGGACGTAAGGTTCTGATTGCTGTTCAAAAAATAAAAAAAAATAAAAAATAAAAAAAAATTTAGTTGCAATATTGCAAAAATAATACTCTTAATCCATATTTGAAATGTTGTGCGAAAGCAAGATTTATATTTTTGAAAACAATATATTTAAAAACTTCTATTGTCACTTTTACCATTTTATGTAAATACATATACAATAGTTTAATCAAGCACCTAAGATGCTGTCCGTGCTCTTGTTAAAATTATCAAATAATTTTAAACAAATAAATGTCAAAGATCAATATTAATTTTTAACTTCCCGCAAGAGAAGTTTATGTTTTCGTCGAAAAATCCGATTTGCTTATTTTATATTTTCTCGACGTTTCAAGCCATTCTGAATCGAATAAGACTAAATTTGGAGAAAGTATGTGTGTGTGTGTGAATAGATTTTTTGCCGTAAATCGACGTTTTCTCAAAAACGGCTGGATCGATTGCAAAAATTTAAAAGCCATTCGATGTATCTCGATGAGGACTAGCGTTTATCAATTTTGTGCGACGATCTGCCAAGCCATTTCTTTGAAATTCGAAAAAAAGTGTTGAACTTTCCGTCTACATTTAAGTTCATACTCCCGCATCAATTTTAAAAAATCAAAAAACTAGTTATAGGTGAAAATCTAAGGTCAAACCGAGCCATTTTCTTGTAATTAAATGCTGATAACAAAATTTAAGTCAATTTTGATGAATTTTTTTTGCAATATATATCATGGTCTTACAGAGCTTACTGAAATATTGCTACCTTGAGACAAGTAGTTTATTTTAAAAATTCAAAGTTTGAGAAAATGAGTAGTTTTTTGTTGACGTTTGTTAAAATTAAAATTAGATGATTTACTTAGTATAATGATAGAGTACTTGTTCTTGATGAACATACTAAACCATTAAAATGCTACGCAAACTGGCTCAATTATAAAAATTGTTGATTTTTGAAAATTTACCATTAGAAAATACTCCGAGTTAACGAGTTCCTTTGTTTTCAATTATGTGTAAAAAAGCAGCTCGGAATACTTCTAATCACTCGTAAATTAATTTATTATTTTAATGATTCAGTTAATGATGCATTACGATTCAAAAATAAATTGAACAAATCATGCTTTAGCTGTACACCTTTAAGTCAGTATGGAAGCCAATCACATTGTAATTTCATCACAATACTTACATATAAGCACTTTAATTGCAAAGATATATAAAAAAATGGGATTTAGACAACGAGATATCACAAAAAAGAGTAAAACCTTATAATGCGTTTTAATTCTAAAAGCGTCAAAAATTCTGAAGTTCTCAACACAATGATCTAGTGAAAAATATGATAATGATTAATATGATGAGGATTAAGTGGAATTCATCACGATGAAATTATTAACTACAATAACTCTGCATAAATTCCCATATTAGAATCATTAGCTATTAGAAAATTTAATACAGTAAAATGAAGTAACCTACTGGGGTGACCTCCATCCATAGACCTTAAATTGCTATGTAGTATAAAGTCTATGCCTCCATCTCCATCACGACAAAAATCAGCTCAATAACTTATTTCAATATTTTGTTTCTGATCGCTATTTAATCATTTTTAATAAAAATCTAAATGCAACTTTTTACATATGTCATTTAATTTCAATTGAGTTGGTTCACTAGATACCTAAAATTTATATATATTTGGGAAAATTATGATATTTTTATAAAGTTGTAATATATTATAAAATATATTAAAAGTATATCGCGTTTATTTAATTAGTAAATCAATTTAAAAATCCGAATCTTTGCTATCTGTTTTTCTTTTGATAATAAAAATTATAGACAATATCTAGTATGTTGATTAAATAAGTGTTTTAAAAACGTAAATTCTAAATTACAGCTTATAATTGCCAACAAAATGCTGAGGTGACCAGAATGAAACACAAATCAATATGTAGATGTATTAAAAATATTTGAAATATATTTTCAACGCTCCTTTGAATTTATATTAAATCACCTTTCTATGTCACATCATACACCTAATATATAATAAGATATATACGAATGCATTTGAAGTACAGTTCTTTTGGTTAGGTTGAGGGAAGTTTTGTCTGTCAATTTTTCCGAGAAATTTCATGAAGTTATGACATCATTTTTTTATAAAGTGAGCAATAAAAGATTATTTTCATCGGATTTATATAAATTTTCAAGCCTACCTGGATCATCGTCATCTCCGTCGTCGGACCAGTCCTGTGCAAGAACAAAAGGAATGCTTAAAATCACGAAAACTAGGAGCCGGTGCATCTTGAACAATCACACGCTAAACACTTAGTAACTAATTTTCTGCACAAACACTATATTTTAAAGTTCACATTATTTTATGGTATTCACACGTAGTTTATATTCAAATTCAAAGTAATTTGTGTTTTTCACGTTATTGGCAGTGGTCGCAAAGATAATTATAAAGTTTCTGTCACAGCATGCCTGCAAAAAAAAGAAAAAATGGTATTAAAAAATTATAAATACTTCAGGTGAGTATTTGTAGTAGCAGTAATTTTATATGAATAAAGAAGAAAATGACTACTATTTAGTTCTTATTGATATCATTTATTAACATTATTCTATTCACCTATTTCTATCAGAAGTATTATATCAATATAAATAAAAACTTAATAAAATTAAATAAAAACCTAATAAAAATTTTAAGAAGTGCAAAAATAATTTATTCTATGCATTTTAAAACAAACATATTTCATATAAAATAACTAATGTATTTTCTAACAGTTTTTTTAGATCGTATAAAAAATTTGCGATAAAAATAAATATTGTGAAGTATGGTTATATAATTAATACGTATGTAGTAATATATATTATTGAATATAATAATTATGTACTCGTACAATGTATTATTCACAACAATTATTTTTATTCAGGTTTATTGGAATATAAATTTGATGTAACCTAATTTAATTCTTATTGTAGATTTTCTATATTAAATATAAGAATTATTAACTTCCCGTGGGGTAAGTTATTGTAATGGGCCGAAAATCGGAATTGAAAATTTTTACATTTCTCGACGTTTTGAAGGTTTCTGAATATTTTGGCATACCTCAGAAAAAATGGATGTGTGTGTGTATGTATGTATGGATACAAATTTCCAGCATTCGATTCCTATTGATAGGGAAAAGAGCTGATTAGTTTTTGGCAAAGGCAGGTCCAGACGTTTCGGAGATACGGAGCAAAGAGTGAAAAAAATAGAAATCGACTTTTTGAGAGAACGGAGTATCCGATTTGAATGATGTAAAGAACATTCAATTAATAATGATTGGGACAACAAGAGTCACATTAGAAAGCCATTATAATTTAAAAAAAAATCTTAGTTTTTGATCATTTTAATATTTTAATAAATCAGTTAATTTAAGACGGAACTGTATTTGCATTAGTACTATTTTCATAAAAGTGTAAGTTAAGTGCAAACCATTGTAATTTTTCTTATTATAAATTAACCGTTCGCATTAATATGATTATATTAATTTGTCATTGTAATATGATAGTAAATTAATTTAATAATATTTTATATCTCTACCGAATGTGTAAATCAAGTTATTACGTCGTTGAATAAGAATTTTTCCTCTGTGTAACCTATACTTAAATTAACATTATACCTAGTAATATTATACACGCATAATTATTGATCCACCAAAGAAATGTGGAAACGTGTTATTTTACAGAAAACGCTTCTAATATTACGAATACTGAGAACGAAATGTTTTTTATGTTATCGATTTAAATTTAAGTTTGAAAATAGCAAGAATAATATAATTTCATAAATGAATAATCAAGACATAAAAACTCAACATTATTTAGAATAATTATCAAAATAGTAAACCATTTGTTTTCTTACAAAAGAATTTATTTAAATGTTGAACTATTTGTTGTGTCCAAAAATAAAACTCTTTCATCGATTATATTTATATCATTTATTATCATTTATAATATTATTACTATCATATATAATATCATTATACTGACTTGTAAAATAATTAAATGAATAAATAAAAAAATATACGGTAGGGCAGGGCACAAAGGTCCAATTTGAATTTGAGTAATTATATCATGAAAACCGAACCAATTGTATCACAGCATATAATATGGCGGAACGGAGAATTTTACTTAACTACAAGATATTGAAAAAATAAATTTTAATTGTCTTATCAGATGCACTATTATCATATATTTAATTAATATGCCAGCAACTAAACTTCGTTTATACATATAAAATGTAGGTATATATTTTGATTTATATTTCATATAGGGTAGGGCAGGGCACAAAGGTCCATTTTGTTTAAACAATTATATAATGAAAACTCAACCAATTATATCACGACAAATAATATGTCACAAAAAGCAGCATCGATGTTCAGTAAAATAACAGCTAATTCATGTTAGTAGAAATGTATTTTTCTGCTGTTTATTCAAAAACTTGGCAGCGGGTCCTTTTTAACAGGCGAACAGATTAAAAAAAAATTAAATTCATTTATAAAATGCTCTATAAGAAGTCATATCAATAAATGAAGTGAATTTAAATTACATAGGAAGCATATCAAAAATAAAAGCCGCGAAATATTGTAAACAACGAGTGTCAAAAAATGTATACAAAATAAATTATATCAAGCCTCTGAGCACTTCTCATTTTTTAATAAATATAATTCCAGTCCCAAAAACTGAAATATTTTATATTCAAATTTATTTGTTATTTTTTATAAAATGCACTGTCATAAATCAACATTCACAAGCACCATCAAAAATATATTTTTTTAACAATATCAATTCCGCAGAGCGTATTTGCGGTTGGCCTTGTTGAAAAAAAATGTGTCATTTCTTTTTACTTGTGGTGCTTTTTCATCAATCATATCTGAGCGGCCGAAGCTTTTTGTCATACGCAGAGCTAACTAACGCTACGATGAATGCGATGCATATTGTGTGTGTAAGACAAACGAATGTAAAAATGTTATTTAAACACAACTAGCGGTGCGTGGCATCGTGCCTTAAGACAAATTGCTTGAAACTCACTTACTATACTTTAAAATTTTCAAAAGTTTTAGTAATTGGATAACTTTGAAAAAAAAATGAGAACTATGAAATTTTTGGAAAATTTTGAAAATTTTCTCTGCATAGCCGATTTGATGGTGACACGTCGCAGTTGGTGTGCAAACAAAATTTGTATTTATTATTCAAATCTCTATAAAATATTTGATAATTTGATGTGCATATGTTGAATTATTATTTTGGACCATCAAATAGCATTTTTTCCATTTCTTTACTGTATTTCTGAAGAAATAGACCAAAAATTTTACCAGTTGTTCATTTTTTCAATGCTCAATTAAATGTTTTGTGAATCATTTAAATCGGACTCTCAGGTCTCTCAAAAACGAAATTACCATTGTTCGCACTTTTTGTACTGTATTGTCAAAATGGATGGGCCTGCCGCTTAATTGTAATCGAACTATTTTTTAATCATTCAAATCGGTTGATCCGTGTTCTCGATGATGCAAAGTTGTATCCGCATATACATAGTACACCAAGTACACACACATCTATTTTTCTAAGGTATGCCAAAATGTTCAAAAACCTTCAAAATGAAATTAATTAAAGAAATGATTGAATGAAATTAAACAAAAATATGCGAAAAATTTCATTTGCGTTTTTTGCGATTGCTGTAAGATGTATTGAAAAATCTGTCACCATTAGCACGATATAAGAAATACGGTTTTACACAAAAATATTACTGGTATCATAATTTAAATTTAATCATAAAATTTGGCCACTCATACGATATTTTTTTACCGATTTCTACTATTTTATTTTTTGTAATCGAAAATCACATGACGCCTTAAATTTTTACCCTCCACCCACAATTTCCCATTTCGTGATAGTAATTTTAGAAATCATTTTATCAATAAGCACCATAAAATAGTGTTCACATTGTATTATAAAAATAATAATTATTTTGAAATTCAATTAATATATGACGCTGATCAATATTGGTATAAAACGAACTATTACTTAATTTCTGTAATCAGAAATTATAAATATCCTAACATTTTAGCATTTACATAATTTTCTAAAGTAATAGAAATTCTAGAATTTAAAAATTAGGAATTAATAAAATACAATTAAATATTTTTTCTCTAACTTATTCACAAACCTGTAACAAATAAATTTAAAACTAGTGGGGTATATGGCATCGTGCTTTAAGGCAAATTGCTGGAACTTCCCGTACCGTAACGAAATGTTCGAAGAATATTGAATGTTTTCAAATAGATCATTATAAATATTGTAAATAATCTAATATTTATAAGAATTATATAAAGTGAAGTGCAAAGTTAAAATGCTTTGTTTAAATTAGTCAGAATTAAAAATAAAATCTGAATTATTTTCGATATACAAAAAAAACTAAAAAAAAGTACCAATTTTTTTCCCAAAATCAATTATTTTGTTAAGACAAGCAGAAAGTTCTTTGAATCATTTAAATCGGACGCTTAGTTCACTCAAAAACTGCCATTTTTTACATATTTAACTCCATATCTTCGAAATGGCTGGGCCTGCCTTTGCGAAAAACTAATAAACACTTCTCCCAATCATTACTAATTGAATGTTTTTTAGATCATTCAAATCGGATGCTCCTTTCTCTCAAAAAGTCGATTTATATTTTCTGCATTCTTTGCTCCGTATCTCCGAAACGGCTGGACCTGCCTTCGCCAAAAACTAATCAGCTCTTTTCCCTATCAATAGGAATCGAATGTTTTTTGAACCATTCAAATCGGTTGATCCGTGCGCCCGAAAACGTGACTGGAAATTTGTATGCATACATACATACACACACACATCCATTTTTTCTGAAGTATGCCAAAACGTTCAGAAACCTTCAAAACGTCGAGAAATGTAAAATTTTTCAATTTCTATTTTCTGCCCATTACAATAGCATACCCTACGGGAAGTTAATAAAATTTAAAAGCTGTAAGAATGAATATTCTTAATAGATTTCAATTGTGATATGTATAAATTGCGAATATCGTATCATTAACTATTAATTCTTGTGCAAAATCGTAGTTATCTTTGACGTATTATATATTTAATTAACTTTTAATATATAATAATAAATCATACAACACCATGATATCAGGTTTTCAAGTTCATAACCGAAGATCAGTTTTTAGACACACTGCTCTCAACGTTTGCGAGTCTAAATCCTATGTTTCATACAGTTGTCATGTTTTATATGCTAATGAGATGTATGTATGCTAAATGTATGTAAGTGTCGCGTGTTTCCAGACTTTCCCTCGACATTGTATACATATCATGAAATTATTTCGAAGTATGACTTTTAAAAGGCAGTATGCAAAAAATATTACGACGTTTAAACGCTAGTACAAGCCACAGTTGGTGAGTCTATGATCTTTGTTCTTATTGTTTTGAAGAGCTTTTGAGCTTTTTCAACTTTGAATAATTACCATTCTAGGCGCATGTATATTTATCTACAAACTTTGTGGGTGACATATTTGCTCAAGATTTGGCGAATGTAAAAATTTACTCTTAAATAACTTGATATTGAAAAAAAGCTTTTTAATTGTCTTAGAAGTCACACCATTATTATATATTTCAACAATATTCCAGCAACTTAACTTGGTTCATACATACAATGTGGAACTAATTTTGGTATCTGCATTAATCATGTTTCTTGCCAATTTTCGATAAAAACTTACGATATGCTTTTTTATGGTTTTCTTCCTAAACTTTCAATAATATACTAGCAACCCAGCTTGATTTATACATATAAAATGTAGATAATTTTGGTATATTTTTTTCGGGTTCCTTGTGAGCATTCAATGGAAATTTAAATCTGCAACTATTTCTATATAAGTTTACGTTCATTTTATTATATCATTTATGTAGAACTTCCTTTCAGAAAGTTTCAGATTGCAAATCTACTCTTGCAATTTGAAGTATATTGTATGTGACGCTTTGAATTATTGTATGAATCTTGTTATACGAAACATTATATATGATATTTTTTCTGCATATACATGAAGTGCTTTCTCTCAACAATTTATGTACACGAGAAAAAAAGCAAGTTTTATTAAGAATGCATTTTATTAACAAACTGTTTTATATTGATTGCGAATCAAGTTTTTCTATATTTTGAACAACAATACTAGTAGTAATATTGAAACTATGTTTCTTGAATACTATTTTCATATTATGTAATAAT
Organism: Ctenocephalides felis; assembly: GCF_003426905.1. NCBI lineage: Eukaryota > Metazoa > Arthropoda > Insecta > Siphonaptera > Pulicidae > Ctenocephalides > Ctenocephalides felis. Next base: position 55,477,916 of record NW_020537758.1, read on the forward strand.
ATTTGTGAGCAAATTATAATATATTATTATGTAAATATTGTAATATAGTAAAATAATAAATTCCAATGTTCTTTTACACGGCTGTTCAGTTCCAATTAATTGAAGAAAACTTGATTTGGGAAATTATGCTTCTTAATTATGTAATATAGGCATTTCACATTAAAAAAAATAAGAGAATTTTATGAATATAATAACGAGTTAGATAATTTTATATAACTGATAAAATTGAAAAAATCAAGGATAACTATTAAGAAAAAATATAATAATAATAAAAATGTAATTATCAATAAAATAAATTTTACAAACACACTTTAAAAAAAATGTAATGATTTTATGTATTTATCATCATGTTGATCAGCATAACGAGTTATATTTATTCACAGTATAAAAATATAGTTTTAAAGCTTTATAAATCTTATGTACCAAGCGATATTTATTAAGAGATATAAGTTATACCTAGATAAACAGCATTTGATTTATAGTCATGAATTTACATTGCTTTATTACCACCAACAATAATATTTTCCAGACTTGAAACAATAATTCCCGCGAACTAGTATTATTTATATGTTTGCTTTAGACATGTCTTTGTTTTATCGGGAGCATTTAATGTTTGGTTTGGTATCATATATCTAATACATTTGGCCAACATCATGTTTGCACATAAGGACATTTTATTTACATACACGCTGTAATTATTTAGTTGATACCATTAGCAACGTTTCTACGAATTGATGACATTACCTGAAAATTAATTTGAACTGTCCGCAAATAATGCTTTTATTGATTCACGAATACGGAGAAAAATAATTTTTTAAAATACAATTTGTGTCGGTGAATTTATTCAACATGTAACTTGGATTACTTCGTGTATATGCGTTATGGGAATAATTAAAAAAGAAAAACAAAATATAGTAAATACTGTATATGTTTTCATATTTAGAATACAAAATATTGGTTTTCTATTTTTACAAATTAGAATAAAATACGAACGACAGATTTTTTTCTTATGGTTTATAAACTAAACATTCGGAAATAAATTATTTGAAATACTAATGATATACGTTTTTACAACATTCTTATACCACAAAATGTTAAAAACAAATGAATGCTCTAAAAGCATGTTGCATGTTCAACTATTAAAACGACTCAATAAAATAACGACTTTTTATGAGTTATTTATTCGGATTACTTGTATAAATAGCATTATAATGTGAAAAACTCTTTCCAATTAAATTTTGTACAAAATTTTCAAACATGTCAGTTTCTATGCACAAGAGCTTATTTTCAAATAATGAATACAAACCTAATACATCAATAGAATACTTTCTAAAAGCATGACCGATTAATCCAAACTTTGATTAACTTCTAGAATTGAACGTATCGTCGTAGGCCTCTAATATTTTTGTATGTTTATTACAACCAGGAACTCTATCGCCATACATAGTTCCATAGATTTTTTTTTAATGTTCAATTGCGAAAAACGTATCGAATTGTCTCAACTATTGAGATCGATTCAGCCGTTGTTGTGCAAACAAGGTAAAGTAGGTTAAAAATCAGCTTACTTTTATCTCAAATGACTAAGAATGACTCAAAGCGTCGAGAAAACTAACATTATCAAGTCGGATTTTTTGGCGACAACATACACTTTCCTTGCAAAAAATTAACCCTTTTCACTCGCGAATTCCGAGATTTATATGAATTTTGCCACTAGAACGGCGGCATCAGAGTGGAAAGGGTTAAATAATATAAGCATGCGTTTTAACTCACAAGTGAAAACACTCTATTGCATTATTGATGCAAGAAAGTAACGTTATTCGCTGTTAAGACCAAAATTTAGTGTTCAGTTGTTTTACAATGAAATCTAATAGAATCGTAGAAAGTAGGTCTTTCTTTTCCAACAGACCTTTTTATATAAAATAAAATAAAATATTTATATTTAATAATTATATAAAATTCATGAATTATTAATAAAAATTACATTTAGAAATATTATTATAATTAGTATTTAATACTAATTATAAATATAAGAGCTGTTAGTACTACCAGAAATTATGACATTGGAGGTTTGTTTTCAATAGAATTTATAACAAATAAAAAATCGTATTTTTATAATGGAAAAATATTTGTTGCTACGGTTTTGGTTAAAACCAAAAAAAAGTGTTTGTTGATGATATAGCAATTATAAATATGTAAAAATAATATATTTTTGCAATCTTTTTCTATGTGTGCGCCTTTTTTCTACATATGTTTGCATTCATTTCGGAGCATACATATGTTCGATGTATGAAAGAATTCTGTTTGATCTATTTTCATTTAGATTTCACAAATACTTTTTTATCCATATGTTCGGACGTGCAAATAACAGTTTTAAAATTAAACTTTTGAACTATAGAATTCTGCAAACACGACAGACATATTTTAACATCCAGTGATATATGTTTGTGATTAAACATCGAGTTATGCATCCGTTTTAGGTTTTATCTCGGCAATAAATAAAACATCATTGGGCAATCATGAAAAATCTAACGGTTTAGTCACACACACCACTGGATTTCTGCATGGTTTCCTAATTGATTGCAATTTTTGATTGAGGGCAATACGCTTGATAAAATCCAAACTGATCAAATTGATGTATAGATTTTTAGTTATTTATATCTTGTTACGCGTTGAATGAATCGAATAACATAGCGCTTGTGAATATTGAATGTAATATAGGATAATATATTGATTTAAAAATTATGAAATGATACATATCTGTTAGCAGCGAATATATTATAATATTTATGCTAGCTTCAAATTTTGTTGTTTGAATATTCGGATAACAATCACCGCTTTTCGCATAAACATTTTTTTGTAAATGGTAAAATCAAGATCTATTAAAAACTAATTAATCTTGTCGATGGTATCGATAGTTTAAATGAATCTATTTTTAAATACTTATTTTTCATGTTTTAAATTTATGTAAATTTATTTTAAATTAGGCGTCTTGAGAATCCATGTTATAATATACAGACCAATAATACACGCAGAAAAAGTACTAAATTTTTATTGTAAGTTCAACAATTATTTATGGAGTATTTCAGATTTTTAAACGCTGGTCGAACTAAAAGGTTTCAATCAATTTCGTAAAATAGGTATTTATAGCTTTTTATATTAAAGCGTTAAAATATGATAAATGTATAAATAAAATTATCTAGTGGATACTAATTCATTACAAATTCTCAATTTTACTAGAATCATTTGCTCATGAATCCTTTTTGAGGGTTTATTGTTGTTATTTGTGATGGATTATAGAATATATTCTATACTTCTTTTACTATTGCCAACATTTTTGCTAGCATGTCTGTCTTTGATAAAACTCCTAACAAACTTTTAGTATCACTATTCCACATGCACACAAACACAAAACGTTTCCTTATTTTTAACCAAAACAAACTTGTGGTGCATGGTATCGTGCTTTAAGGCAAATTGCTGGAATTTTTTATACCGCAAGATTAAATATTTTTAACTTCTCGTAGGGTAAGTTATTGTAATGAGCCGAAAATCGAAATTGAAAATTTTTACATTTCTCGACGTTTTGAAGGTTTCTAAACATTTTGGCATACCTCAGAAAAAATGGAAGTGTGTGTGTGTCCGTATGTATGGATACAAATTTCCAATCACGTTTTCGGGCGCACGGATCAACCGATTTGAATGGTTCAAAAAACATTCGATTTCTATTGATAGGGAGAAGGGCTGATTAGTTTTTGGAAAAGGCGGGTCCAGCCGTTTCGAAGTTACAGAGCAAAGAGTGTAGAAAATAGAAATTGAGTTTTTGAGAGAGCGCAGTATCCGATTTCAATGATCTAAAAAACATTCAATTAGTAATGATTGGGAGAAGTGTTTTAGTTTCCGGCAAAGGCAGGCCCAGCCATTCCGAAGATACGGAGCTAAATAAGTAAAAAATGGTAGTTTTTGAGAGAACTAAATGTCCTATTCAAATGATTCAAAGAACTTTCAGCATGTCTTAACAAAATAATTGATTTTGGAAAAAAAAATTGCTTCTTTTTTTTGTATATCGAAAATAATTCAGATTTTATTTTTAGTTCTGACTTTGGTTTTAATATATTTTAAACAAATAATTTCAACTTTGCAATTCAGTTTATATAATGCTTATAAATATTAGCTAATGTTACAATATTTATAAAAATCTATTTGAAAACATTCAGTATTCCTCGAACATTTCGATACGGTACGGGAAGTTTGAGCAATTTGCCTTAAGGAACGATGCCATATACCCCACTAGTTTTAAATAAAATTCGACTATTTTAAAAATTTTAATTTTTTTTCAAATTTTGAAATAGTTTGAAAATTCTGGAACTCATTTGAGTTGGTTTATTGATAGTCTCAAACATGTCGAGGAAATTTGTTTGAAATATGTAAGTGAACCCAAAAAATTTTGGAATTCGTTAAGTTGGTTTATTCATAGTGTCAAACATGTCGAGGAAAATTGAGATATGTAAGTGAACCCGTGAGTTTTTTAAAACTCTAACTCAATAAAATACAAATTTACATTATTTAATTTTAAATACAAACGAAATTAGTACTCATTATTAAATTTTCTATAAAATATCTTATAAATTGATATACGTAAGACTTTTCTTGTAAGATCACAATCACTTATATACAACCTTTTTTTCGGGGGTAGGCAAAAATGTTACCTAGTAGATATGTAATGCAAAATTTTATGCAAACAAAATATATATACCAACTCTCATTTTCGATTTTGTGACTTGCCCTACGGAATGTTAATAAACCAAATTAAAATGAGAACGTTTTCATTATTAAATTTTCTATAAAATATCTTATATATTGATATGCATAAGACTTTTCTTATAAGAACACAATCATATACGAACAACCTTTTTGTCTGGGGTAGGCAAAAATGTTCCCTAGTAGATATGTAATGCAAAATTTTATGCAAACAAAATATATATACAAACTCATTTTCGATTTTTTTGACTTGCCCTGCGGAATGTTAATAAACCAAATTAATATGAGTACGTTTCATTTAAATCGCGAACAAACTTTAATTTACAATGTTTTCTCCCTACAGAAGAAATAATTTGAGAATTTTACCTACACATTGCTGCATTCTATACTTTTTAACACAACTGACAGAAACTAATTGGTGACTTCTGTGTATCACACAAAAACGTATCTCCCGTTGCATTTAAACAGAAAGTCGCACAATTTTCTCGAGAACTTCTTGCCAGCCAGTAAAGTTCCCGACGATCCGTTCGCCGACAATGAGAAGAAAGTCCGAGCTTTTTTCCATGAAGCAATTAGTGAGAGCGTACAAGCGCATGAAAAGTACATTTAGATTATTCAACATGTAGTGAAATGTTAATGATTTTTTGTGTTTTAGAAGTTTTTTTTGAAATTTAATAGATAATGATTAATTAACTTGCCGTAGGGCAAGTTATAGTAATCGCAAAAAAATCGAAAATGAAAATTTTTATATATCTTTTCGTTTCAAAGGTTTCTGAATTTTTGGCATACCTTAGAAAAAATGAATGTATTTGTGTGTGTGCGTGTGTGTGTGCGTGTGTGTGCGTGTGTGTGCGGATACAAATATTCGTCGACGATTTCGGGAGCACCGATCAACCGATTTGAATAATTTAAAAAACATTCGATTCGTCTTGATAAGGAGACGTGCTGATTATTTTTTAGCAAAACCAGGTTCAGCTATTCCGAAGATACGGGGCAAAAAGTGCCAAAAACGGTAACTCAGTTTTTAAGAAAACGGAGCGTCCGATTTTAATAATTCAAAAAACATTTCACTTGTATTGACAAGAAAAATAATTGATCAAATTTTCATGGAGGCAGGTTTAGCGGTTTCGGAGATGTAATGAAAAAACTAAAAACTAAAAATGTCATTTGGCGGTCAAAAATGATCATTAGACATCATATTATCAGATATTTTATAGAGATTTTAACAATAAGTATAAAATTTGTTTGCATTCCTATGGGTTCCGTACCAATGTTTATCCGTTAGACCGCGACTCAGCGCTTACGCGCTTTGACATTTTGTCTCTACGCCATTAAAGCAGTACGATTGCTTGGAAAAAAGTTTAGAATTTCCAAAATATGTCAAAATAAAGAAAACTTTTTTTTTCAAAAAAAAATTTTTTTTCAAAACGAAAGTAATTTTTAGTCAAATTTATAGTTTCTCAATATTCCAATTTTATCCAGCAATTTTCTTTAAGGCACGATGCCATGCGCCCCACTAGTTTCCAAATCGAATTGTGAGCTTTCGAATGAAATTATGAATTTTGTTAGAATACAATAATATTATACATACAGCAAACAGTGAGAAACTTATATTATTATTAGAGAAAAATAAAAACACAATCAGTGCGACAAAATTTGTTCGACAATATTCTCTGCCGACATAAATATTATTATGTAAATAACGTATTTGTGTAGGTAAATCTAAGTATGTTTCGCATACGGAATATAATATGTTGATGCCACATAAATATATCTATTTCGAGATATCTTATTTACAATACAAGCGATATTCGGTGGTACATACAACATGCGACATTACACTATATATTTCTGATATGTAATACTAAACATGACTTGAATATTTGTAAGCCATAGCGAATGGTGTGTTTAATAACAGCAACCTGGAATTGTATTTGCAAAGACGAGGAGTAATATGATATTAAATAGTAGTTGCTTTAGATGCGCAAGTATATTGCGGTAGCCAGTAAATTAGTAAATAGTAACATATTTATTCTTATCTCTAATTACGTATTTTGATTGCTTATTTTCTTCTCATTTTTTACTGATAAATAGCTAACAAAGAGTATCACCTCAGGTTCACTTCCTTGGATTTTGATAAAACTTTGCATGGCGATTGAGTTGATAGTATAAACCTAACACCTTAATGTTCGGCTTAATTATCGAACAAAAGAAACAGCTGTAGCTGTTCAAATATGAAAAATAATTGAAAATTTGACGTATCGGCCGCGCAAAATACATACGCTCGGTAGCTCATTGGATCGGAAAAATTTTAGTTCATTTATAAATTAAACTATCTTTTTTCACACAGTATAACGAGTATAATTCTTAATAGTCATGAAATATGAAATGAATCTACATACTGTTTTTTTATTATTATTCATATTGATATTATATCGGCTTTAGAAATCGATAAACATAAATTATTAAATTCTGTAATGGACATTTGATCAGAAATAATGAATTGTGCAGTCAGCATAAAATAAGTACTTATAATAAAGAAAAACTAATAATGTTTATTTTGTTGTGCTTCGTATATTTCACTGCCTTAACAATGATATATTTCAGCTTGTAGTTGCCTTCAGCGGAGGTTATATCGAGGATATATAATTATAAATTCAAACTCAAGAAAGTCCTTTTGACTTATAAAATAATATATTAATACTAATAGAACAACTTTTAATGAATATTAGATGTAGTTTGTATTTAATTGAATTTGATAGTTTAGTATCGCCGCTAGTTGCCAAGAAGAGACTGCCCCTTGCATGTGCATCATAGGGTTATCGCCTTCGGATTTCTTCGGGTATCTCCGATACCCTTCGCCTGTCCTAGCTAGTGGTATGCATACTAACACAATATTCGATAGGGGGTGAAGCGGGCATAACAATTTTATATATTAAATACAGTGCGTTTTTAACATCTCATATATTTATCATGGTATATATATATATATATATATATATATATATATATATAATATTATATATGGTTTCATATATCTAATTAATATATTAATTCATTATATATACTTTATATTTCTACCATGGGATTTACAGAGGAAGTCAAAAAATCTGTCTGAAACCCTAAGAAAAAGCATTCGCACTAAGTTCAGTAAATTCTCAGTAAACTCCTAATTGAAGAAGTGTTTTTTTTTAAATATTTTTTAAAATTTATCAGTCCCTTTTTGATTCATGGGCTGGTTAAGAAAGAACAGATAGAGGAGAAATATGATCAACGTCTTTTTAATTTCAAAGTGGCTTTTCAAAATAAATTTCAATGGAACAAAGATTTCATAGTTTATAAAATTGATATGATATTTCAAAAGAGAGACCTCCTACAAAACAATTAAATACTGTATATTTGAGAATTATATTCAGGTATTATAAATTAAATCGAAGAGTTCGAAACCAAAATACCAATAAAATAATATTTTTATTATGAATAATGATCCAGCTACTTTTATGTTCACATAATGACGTCGTAAGAATTAACGTATCGGCTAAGTACACATCTTTTGCCTTCGACATTAAAATCATTAAAAAATAATAGACGTTGAGTTAATGAGTGGATCTTTTTACCCACAAACCTTTAGGAGTACTGTACCCAAGAAAATTGAGTAATACGTCTCAAAAAATTGATTTGAATATACAAATGGTTTTATACATAATTAGTTAATTTTGGATTTGATATTCTGCTGTAAGTTGACAAATTTTCCAAGTAACATTTACTTTAGTGTAATATAATAATATCAATAGTTGTGTGGTAAATAATGCAAACTTTTTTCATTGGAATCAATGTCTAAAGTCTTCAGAGTAAAATATAGTTCGAGTTTCTACTAAATTTTAATTAATTCCCACTAAGGTATCATGCCAAATTTTGAGAAATCAATCATATACTGATAAGTTATATAAACAAAGTTTGTGGAAATTTTGTAGTACATGTATATACAAACATAATTTTAATTCTTTCATCTCCCTCATTTATATCTGCGCTCGCATTCTGATAATAAAACTTGAATATTCACAAGTAATATTTCATACGAATATGCACAGTAACGTAATACCGCGATAAATCCTGGTTGTTCCGTACATTTCTCTGAAAAGTTGTAATATACCTGAATGTAATTTATCCGCGAATGAGTCTTATCATTATTCCCGATCGGAAACTAAACACAAAGTTATTTCGACGTCGTACAGTGCGAGTGAGCCGACCGTACGCCCGCCCGTTGTTTCAAAATAGTACGTTTTCCATCGCGTTCCGACTCGGGTTCATTTATTTAAGTGTTCGGGAAAGTTGTTCAATGAATTGATCTTTATAGATTCAAGTTCAGAGTTTATTCCGAAAACTTTGCGGCATTATATAATAGATTTACAAAATAATAATAGGACTATGAATAAAAAATAATAGCAGAATTAAATTCGAGATTGTACCGCTAATTGTACAATTTACATGAACAAAGTTAAGTTTTAAAAAGTATTTTAGATATTTATGATTTCAAATTTATAATTTAATTTTAATTTTCATCTTTTTATGGGGTGTACCAGAACTTAATGTCAAGCCGATACGAGGTGATAGATTGACCTTAACTGTCCTGAAAATATTTAGAAAAAATATTTATTTCACGTTGCTTGGAGATCGAGCTATGGAACTACCTAGGGTGAAAATATGATCATTTTTCGGTTATTGTGGATAATATTATTAATTTTGTCCTGGTGTCGGGTCTGTAACAATAACATTTCTAGGACCACATTAAATAATAATAACACTATTGCTATAAGTTTTCAAGAATTAAGACTTTTTCTTGAACTACAAACTTAATCATTTTAAAATTGGTCTACTTTGAAAGGTCCTTCTTTCAAAAAATATGTTAAAGTGCGTTGTCAAGTTTCATCAAAAGTTAGCGCATTGAACCATTAAGCATTCTTAAATGCTAAAATACTGGATAACTTTATTATGAAAATATTTCGAGTAAAAAACTAATTGTTTTAAATTAAAATAAATAATTTTGACAGCTCAAGTTGAGCTTGTTGCTTATCAATAAATGTAATCTTATTTTTTACAATTTTCACTTACAAAAACTGAATATATAATTATTATTCTAATTAATGTGTTATAACTCCTAAGTATTTCACTCGCTCAATAAATATTATTTCACGTAGAAAATTTATCAATTTATAGCATAGTATCAAATTGATAATTTTGTATAAAACATTTTTAAATTTATTTTATTATGAAAGTATGACAAATATCAGATACCAAAAACAAATTTAATTAAAATTAATATTTTTGTTTTATAATATCATTTTAACTATTTTAAGTAAACTTAAAATGTTTTACCAAATCAAATAAAAACTCAAATTATATGCAATCATAATTTTCATGTAATTTGTATTATCTAATCAATTGTAAAAAGGCAATCAGTAAGAGTGATTATTTAAATAAAATAAAATGAAATAACTCAATTGTTTCTTAGAAGTATTTTATAATATGAAATAGATTATGATAGAGAAAATGTAAGACTATACTGAGGAGCAAAGATAATTCGATAGGATAAAAAGATTTGCATTTTTTTTATTTTTTACGAACTCATGTGTAGTGTCAAAATTTCAAAATTCTATTTTCACAATTTTACAAGTTGCTAAATCTCAATTGTATAGATAGAAACTCTATACGCATATCAGGGATTTGCCTTATGGCAAAATTAACAGAATGATTAATCGAGATTATGATTTTATTTTGCTCGTTGGAGATTTAAAACTTCTTCCTTATAATAAAATTAATTCAAAAGTTGGGTACGATGTCACTTGTTTAAAAAATACTCAAGCAGCATCACTTGAAACTCTTTTCATTATTTTGTTCGAACATTTAATTCTCTTCGACTATGGAAGGAAACATCAGAAACGACAATTTAACAATGAAACTTTTGTTTGTACGTTATGCTGACTGAAGTTCATAGGCGAAACTTTTATTTGGCTATAATTTTTATAAAAAAAAAAATAAAAGAGGAGCCTGACTCATATATATCACATTGATTCATAATATTAAATTCTTTATAATCTAAGCGTCAATTTCGTATGCACTAAACAATTGTCTAAATAATGACAAATGTTTTCAAAAGAAGGTTAAAAGTATAAAGAAAAATGCGTAAATAATATAATTGTTTTATGTAATTTGTTTTAGATTAATTTTTACAGTGATTTGATTTGATTAATGATTAATTTGATTAATTTGATGAAACAGTTTTTAATTTTAATATCAAAATTTGATAGAAAACAATCTAATAATTATTTTGTAAACCTATACAAAGACTAATAACATTTACAAATCGGGTTTATTAGATTTTGCAAATTACATGGTGCTCAAACTTGATCACAATTTATAAATTGAAGTTACAATATAATGCTCAATAACATTATATTTTTTATAAGCTGTCAATTTTTTAATTTATTGATTTTTGATATGTATATTAAACAATAACTTTTGATTTGCGAATGCATTTTGAAGTTTTGGTAAAAATTCCTTGAGAAAAATAATATGGGGTTACAGATTTTGAAAATTATAGGAAAATTATTGTCTAAAATTTAATAATTAAATACAGTTTATCTATTTATTAACTAATTAAATCGCTTGGATTAGGATTATTGATTGAAATTGAATTGCCGAACGAACATTATACATAGTCAAAATCCATGACATTTAGATATTTTGCCGGATATAAACATCTAATTATTTAATATATCAGAAATACTTCAACTAAAAACAATCAACTATTTTAATAAAATTCATAACTAACTTCCCGAAGGAGTAGTTAATGTTTCGTAAAAAAATCTAATAAGCTAATTTCAGGTTTTCTTTACGTTTTACGTCATTCTGAATCGAATGAGACCTAATTTGGATATAGCATTTGTGTGTTAGTGTTCATATGCGTATGTTGTGTGAGCCGATTTTTGACCTTTTATTGACATTAAAACAGCTGGACCAATTCCAAATGTTTAAAAGCCATTGGATGTAATTAGATGAAGACTTGCGTTGATTAGTTTCGTGCGACGATTGGTGTAACTGTTTTTTTTTGTAATTAGCTGAAAATGTAAAACTTTCTGTCTACATTTTATCTAACAATTTTGAAAATTAAAAAATTGGTTAGGAATTGCGTTGATTACTTTTCGGCAAATATCAGATGGGTCGTTTTTGGATGGAATATACAGTAGATTTGCGTTTGTAAACAAAAAAAACTCTGGTTGACCCTCTCCAAAAAAAGTACGACTCAGCCAATATTTATATTTATTTCATTCTGTTCTATTAGCCGCTATGGGTTGATCAGGATAGTTTGGGTATGCGATCCCTACATTCTGCTAATTAGTTCACATTATATATTTTCAATTACGTACTGAAATAAATACTTTCCTTTATGACTTTCTCTATTTGTCTTTAAGCGAAAAAGATATAAAATAAAAAACGTATCAAATAGATATCACAAAAGTTAATTTTGTTTCAAAGTAAATTCCAAAGGATGCGAAATATTTGATAAAAATCTTTTTTTCTGTTTATAATGCGAAAATCGTTTGCCTGCGGCAAATCATTTCCTCTTTGTGGTAAAGAGAACTGATAAAAAATCTCCCTTGATATAAGCATGGCAAACCGAAATGGGTAAAAACATTCAAATATACGTCACGCGCACATTACATAGGTGATTTTACGAATGTCTTGCGAAAGCATAACTCGGAACAAAATAGAATAAACGTAACATTTAACTTTTCGAAAGTTAGATACGTTCACATTATGAAGGAAAAAGCACACCGTTATTTGCGACTTCAAACAACTTCAAGGCACAGAAATTTATAAATTGAATTCATTGCGTTTAAGTTTCGATATGAAATTATTTCCAAAACATTTTGATATAACAGCATACTGATAATATAAATCTCAACAGTTTCACATTGAAAAATCAAACTAGCTGTAAGTGAAATTCTGTCTTAAGGCAATTAGGGCATTGTGCCTTAAGGCAAATTGCTGGAACTTCCCGTACCAAAAATTATTATTTTTTTTAAAAACGATTAACATTTTTGAAAAAAAATTACTTCGAAAAAAATTAGATTTTTGAGAAACTATAAATTTGACAAGTAATTACTTTTTTTTGAAAAAAAAAATTGAAAAAAAATTTAATTTTTTTTTTTAAATTTTTTTTTTTTGAAAAAAAAAATGTTTTCTTTATGAACTTTTTTTCAAAGCAATCGTACTGCTTTAACTGCATAGAGACAAAAAATAAAGCGCGTAACCGGTAAACATTGGTACGGCACCCATAGAAATGTAAACAAAATGTATACTTATTGTTAAAATCTCTATAAAATATCTCATAATTTGATGTGCATATGTTTAATGATCATTTTTGACCGCTAAATGGCATTTTTTTTTACTTTTTTTGTTAGATCTCCGAAACCGCTAGACCCTGCCCTTATGAAAATTTGATCAAATCTTCATTTGGCAATACAAGTAAAATGTTTTTGAATTATTAAAATCGAAGGCACCGTTCTCTTAAAAACTGAGGCACCGTTTTTGGCCCCATATCTTCGGAATGGCTAGACCTACCTCCGTCATAAACTAATCAGCACGTCTCCTTATCAATACGGATCCAATGTTTTTTTAAATTATTCAAATTGCATCATCCGTGTTCCCGAAATCGTCGACGAAAATTAGTATCCGCACACACATACATACACGCACACACACACAAATACATCCATTTTTTCTAAGGTATGCCAAAATATTCAGAAACCTCTGAAACGTAAAGATATATAAAAATTTTCATTTTCGATTTTTTTTGTGATTACTATCACTTACCCTACGGGAAGTTAACAAGTATAACATTGCAAAAAATGAGATCAAAATCAAGTTATTAAGTAATAATGCTATTAGTATTGTAATAATAAACCTTTCTGTTATTTACTTCCTAATTAGAAAATAAATCTACATGTTATATTGCTTAATGAAAATGTTATAAAAGGTACCCCAAACCTTAAGGTCAAGTCGAAGCGAGTTAGCAGAATTAGCCTTAAGTGCCCTGATTTATAAAAAAAATTTCACGTTTGAAAATTGAGATTTTTAGTACTCCCTAGTGTATTGTGTATTGTGATCATTTTAGTTATTATGGTTAATTTTTATCAATTTTGTTCATTTAAACCTTGGAACCGTAACTTTATATAACATTTCTAGGGTCACAGTAAAAATATCATAAATGCCCTAAGTTTTCAAGAATCAAAACATTTTGTTGGACTATAAATTACATTTTTTATTATATAGTGAATTTTTAAAAAGTACTAGATTGTATTGACAAGTTTTAAGAACCCCCTAGAATTTTGCGAAATTGAGATCATTCTACTGTGGTTTATTTTTATTAATTTTGTTCATTCAAACCTTGAAACCGCAACTATGTGTAATATTTTTAGGACCATAGTAAAAATAGAATAATTGCCCTATGTTTTCAAGAATTAAAACTTTTTATTGGACTATAAATTATTTTTATTTTTATATTCAGTGAATTTTTAAAATGTACTAGAGTGTGTGATACGTTTCATCAAAAGTTGGCGCATTTAATCAAGATTGTAAAATGTAAAAATACTTGATAATTTTATTATTGAAAAGCTTTGAGTTGAAAATGATAACGACTAACGTATTTTGCTCATATTCGTGAGTAAAAACCATGTCATTTTTAGGTTTTCATTAATTTAGTTGAAATTCGAGTTATTCTACACTTCGGGCAACTGTTAGATTTTTTTATTCTTTCAGTTATGCAAAAATACGACCACAAAAAAGTTTGTATTAATACCATGACTTAAAAAAACATTAAATTAACTGTGTTTTAAAAACGGATGTGAAACTGTGAATTTTCAGTGTTTTGAAAACGGATCTCAAAACATCAAGATACATCGTATTATGATTTAGATTAGATTTGCTTATAATGTTAATTCAGATACGATAATGTCATCAAAATATTAGATTGTCAAATATCTCCCTTTCGCCTTTTTGTATTATAAACCAAGAGCAAAAAAGCGGAAGGGAGATATTTGACAACCTAATATTAATTTGAAAGCAATATATTTCATTCGTTACAAGTTGTAAAATAAGGGTTTGACAGTTCAAACATCTAATATTTGTTTATTTCGAAAAGGCACAAATGTATTTTAATATATAGAACTTAGATTATTGGAAATATTAAAAATCGAATTAATAATTGGAAAAATCTTCCATAGATTAAATAAAATAATTTCTTGCGCCGAATTTTATAACACATGAAAACTAATCATTAATAATTTAACACTATACGTGTACATTATGCATCCTAATATTCAACTCATGATATACCACAGAGATAAACTTAAAATTATTCATAATACAGAAATGTTTTTTAATAACCAACCTTATACAAGAGCAATAAAGCCCCTACACAGTCGCAATACAAGGGTTTATTAAACGCACATTTCGCAAACACAACATTTCATCTTGCGTTTTAATTAAAGAACAAACAGCTTATATTATGCAAATTCTGAAAGACAATATAACCTCAACTCTGCCTAACATTACAAACATGATAAGTATACTTATAACGCGGCAGCGAGTGAAAATATCAGAAGCGGCGGAAATTCTTCAAAACTTCACTCGTTAATCCAAAGTTGTGGTACATAACATGTTATTAAATAAACTTTTGCACAAATCACTTTTAATAATATCAATTGGATTATACAATTTTAACAAAACATTCAAACAAGTTATAACGATTGATTTTAAACACACACGTAATAGACGTACAATTATCGCGACGATGTTTTTTATTATTTACCGCAAGCGAACGTAGGACCGTGCGCGGTGAAATTCGCGGGGATACTGACGTTAAAAGCTTTAAGCTCGACGTACGAGTACGGTTCGTCTCGTTTTCGTGCTACGGTCGGGCTTTTCCGTCGAGGTGCCAGCTTTCGGGTGCGGACGGAACATACCTGGGCTACGGTACGTTGTACAGCTTTTGCGGAATCTCAACCGAGTTTCGTTAAGGTATTAATATTGAAGATTGTTGCTTTGGCACCTAGGTATATAAGCGACTAAATAATTAATAACGAATGTATTTCGATGTTCGATATAGTTATACTGTAAATAGATAAATGAACTAATTGTAAGTGGCATTTTGCCTTAAAGTAAGTTGCATGAAATTAGCTATACGAATACATAATCAATTTGATCGACAATAAATGAGATCCAACTATTTAGGTGAAATGTTCAGCTGTTCATTTCTGAAATAAAATTTTCGCTTTCACTAAAAAATAATTAATTGATATACAATTGATAATTTTAAACATACTTACAATATTAGTAATTGCTTAAATTATATTAATTTGTTTAAAAAATAAATACAACTTTATTAACTTCCCGTAGGGTAATTTATAGTAATCGCAAAAAAATCGAACATAAATTTTTTTATATATATTTACGTTTCAGAGATTTCTGAATATTTTGACATACCTTAGAAAAAATGTATGTATGTGTGTGTGTGTATGTGTGTTCGGATACAAATTTTCGTCGACGATTTTGAGAACACGGATAAAGCGATTTGAATAATTAAAAAAACATTCGATTCGTATTGATAAGGAGACGTTCCGATTAGTTTTTGGAGAAGGCAGGTCTAGCCCTTCCGAAGATATGGGGCAAAAAGTTCCTGAAGATTTAAATAATTCAAAAAAAATTCTACTTGTATTAACAAGATGTACTGATCAAATTTTTCTGAAGGCAGGTCTAGCGGTTTCGGTGATTTAGTAAAAAAAGTAAAAATGCACATCAAATTATCAGATATTTTATAGAGATTTTAACAATAAGTATAAATTTTGTTTACATTCCTATGGGTTCCGTACCAATGCTTATGCGTTAGACAGCGACGCGACGTTTATATTTTGTCCCTATGCAGTTAAATCAGTACGATTGCTTTGAAAAGAAAGTTCAGATCTTCCACAATATGTCAAAATAAAGAAAAAAAAAATTTTTTCAAAAAAAAATAATTAATTTTTTTTTTTTTTTCAAAAAAAAAGTAACTTTTTGTCCAATTTATAGTTTCTCAAAAATCTTATTTTTTCAAAGTAAATTTTTTTCAAAAATGTTAATCGTTTTTAAAAAAATAATTTTTGGTACGGGAAGTTCCAGCAATTTGCCTTAAGGCACGATGCTTTAATTGCCTTAAGACATAATTCCACTTACAGCTAGTTTTGTAAAAAATTTGCATGTAAATTAAATTAAAGTACAAAACCGTTTAAATATGTCAGAGGCGTTAAAGAAGTTTGTAACATTACTGAAATAGATAAAGCTGTTTTTATAATTTTAACTTTGTATTAAAGAGAATTAGGATATATTGTCCTTGAATATGATGGATTTATCACGAAAACATTTCAAGACAAAAAAAGGGTTGTGTACAACGGTTGTGATTAGCACCAAAATGGTTTATAACGACTTTTATTGTCAGAAATATGTAATACGACACAACATAATCATTTAAATATATAATATAAAATAGATCATGTTAATGTAAGACGCAACCTGAATGCAAAAATGGAAACTTGTTTGAACCATCATACTTTATCTATTCCATTCACACCGTATCTCATAATCAGTATAGTTTAGCTGTTATGTGCTGCATAATACATGCACGTAGATATATAAGCAGTTTTCACACATTCATTTTTAATCATCAATGAATAAAAAAACAAACTAGTGGGACGCATGGCATCGTGCCTTAAGGCAAATTACTGGAACTTTCCGTACCTAAAATTATTTTTTTTAAAGCATTTTAAAACATTTTTGAAAAAAATTTATTCTGAAAATATTAGATTTTTGAGAAACTTAATTTTTGACAAAAATTTACATTTTTTTGGAAAAAAAAATTTTTGAAAAAAAATTTATTTCGAAATATTTTGGAAATTCATAACATTTTTTAAACCAATCGTACTGCTTTAACTGCTTTAACTGCATAGAGACGAGATATCGAAGCGCGTAAGCGCCGCATCGACGTCTAACGGATAAACATTGGTACGGAACCCATAGGAATGTAAACAAAATTTATACTTATTGTTAAAATCTCTAAAAAATATATGCTAATATGATGTGTATATATCTAATGATCATTTTTGACCGCCAAATGGATTTTTTTTTACTTTTTTTACTAGATCTCGAAAGCCGCTAGACCTATCTTCATGAAAATTTGATCACTTCTTCATCTTGTCAATACAAGTAAAATGTTTTTTAAATTATTCTAATCGCTCCGTTCTCTTAAAAACTGAGTTACCGTTTTTGGAACTTTTTACCCCATACTTCGTAACGGCTAGACCTGTCTTTGCCAAAAACTAATCAGCACGTCTCCTTATCAATACGAATCGAATGTTTTTTGAATTATTCAAATCGCTTCATCCGTGTTCCCGAAATCGTCGACGAAAATTTGTATCCGAACACACACATACACGCACACACACATACACACACATTCATTTTTGTAAGGCATGCCAAAATGTTCAGAAGGTTTTGAAACGTAAAGATAATAAAAATTTTCATTTTCGATTTTTTTGTGATTACTATAACTTGCCCTACGGGAAGTTAATAATATTAAATTGATATATTTTATGAAATAGGTTATGTAACCGAAGACTAAAGCTTCTACGAATATTGTTTGTATCATAACATTCTAATTATCCGTCACTTAATTAACAGTAGCAAAAATTATAATTTTGGCTCTGTTGCGTGCTGATAAAATCTAAGTAATGAACATGATACATTAAGTCTTAATGACGGTCGCTACAACAAAATGTTTGATGTTATAGTATAAAAGAACCATTTTTCTCTTTATATGGCTACTTGTTGTTAATATATTGCAACAACTTTAAAAAAAATTAAAATAAAAAATTAATTAGTTATAATAAGTTCGATTTAATTTATCTCGATGAAATGTCAGTTATTGTACATATCATGAAATATTCATCATAACTGTTTATTATAATGATTTGAGTTTGTTCATGATTGATAGTGAATAAATTCTTAATAATTGTAGTAATATATTGTAATATTAGGAGCATTTTTATATCCATTTTACCTGCCGTATTACTTGTAATATATTCTAATTAATTTTCATTTCGTTTCTTAGTAAAATCGTCTTTGATCATAGCATTGTTAAAACTGCCTAATATGTGATTTTATCAGCCTTTTTTTTGAAACAATTCATTTATGATAATGAATTACATATAGTTAGTCAATATATGTATAAATCAGGATAAATTGTCAGTATGTTCCTTAATATCTACGGTCTGCATTTTTTTATAAATACATATCATAACTCATAACATTTTAATTGGCGGTTAATTATTGGTAATATTTAATTATGCAAGTATCAGATTTTAGATATACGTATATTAATATAACATTTAACATCTTAGTAATTTAGGTATGCAGTTTCCATTTTACGCGAAGTTGTTATTGCGACAACTCTCCGAGAACACGGTATTCATACAACACGGTTTTTGTTCAGACCATAAGTTCCTACCGCGCAACCAACAATAGAGATTAGTAAGTAGATAGTACGAAGGACTTAAATATAATTCTTATTATAGACTATTCCATTTTTTACAATATGTTTGTGTAAAATGTCAGTTCAAATCATAGCTATGTACTACTACTACTACTAAAGTAATGTTAAATACACGTATATGCAAGATCTATTCGTCATTATTTATGGTAAAAGAAATAGCTAAATTAATATTTATATTATTACTGTACTAATTAACATTTACATCTGTCAACTCCAACAGATTTTTAGTTCGTTTTCCAATTTCATGGTACGAATTATTTGCTTTATCGGAGTGTTGGTTGAATATAATTTACCGAAGGGTACATTAAGGATTCTGAAATAAAAGTTATAACTTTCTTGTTATAACTTTCAAACTTGGCACAAAAATTACATATTTTTTTCCAAAACGAAGCCATGTCTTCGCGATTTCTCTGAGTGATTAATGTTTGCAAAAAACGAAAAAATTTCTCCATAATACAAGTTCTATCGATGACACTTGTGTTATAGTGTAGTGTAACAAAAATAGTGTGACACCAGCCATCATTATGATATTAACAACGAGATCGTGTGCAAAACACAATGTCATTTATCATTTTCTTAAGATGAACATAATGTCGCGCAGAAAACAGGAAACGGCACTTCAAAGCTGCGATTACTTGAGGAAAAGTTTTATATAGAAATCTTCCGTTGACTCATTACATAAAAGCGTACAAAACTGTACGATTTCTATAATGAGAAAACAATTTCAGTTGTATATTATATCTAATTATAATCTCATTTAATATTAAAATAAACTCATTTCGTTAACAGAAATTTAAATCAAGATGAAAAACATTTGTACAATATATTCGGTACAATTATAACATTTAAAGATAATATTGATTTTATTTCTTTCGTTATTTTGTTAGTTACTACCATGTTTTAATTTTTTAAAAGCAATGTTTTTTCATAAAATTGCATACATTACAGTAACTAGTCTTTTTTAAAATAAATAAAAATTGCCAGGAATACTAATAATCAAACAACTAATATCTTGATTCTAAAAATGCACTTTCGCATGCAAAAATTATTACTCAACGAAAAGAATGATATAATTTCGAGAAACTTCGAACAAATGACTTTTTTAATTCTAAGAGATACACAATAAATAACGATAACACAATTGACTATAATAACATTAAAAAAATATGTACAAAATATCTATTTACTGTTTTAGTGATTGAGTGGTGGATGGCATTGTGCCGAAATTTTAAATTCAAAAAAAAAAATTAATTTTTTTTAAAAACTGAAAAAAATATATTTGAGAATTTTAAAAAACTTGACTTTTTGGAAAATTTGATTTTGTTTTTGTTTGAGTGGTGGATGGCATTGTGCCGAAATTTTAAATTCAAAAAAAAAAAAATTTTTTTTTAGAAACTGAAAAAATATTTTTGAGAATTTTAAAAAACTTGACTTTTTGGAAAATTTGATTTTGTTTTTGTATTCCTATTTTTTTATTTTGAGAATTTTGAACTTTTTTAATGCTCTACTCACATTGAAATATTTTTAAAATTTTATGTTACATGATCATTATTGATCGCCAAAAGGCTTTTTTTACTTTTGGATCTCAGAAACCGCTGGATCTGCATTCCAAAAATGTAATCAGTTTTTCAAATCGAACGCTCCGTTATCTTAAAAACTCAACTACCATTTCAGCACTTGAGAATTCAATTTGAAAACTTTATTAAAAAAAAAAAAAACTTGTTAATAAAATAAGTGTAGTATTTGAGTATTTATATATTGCTCTATAGTCATTCATTAGAATTAAATTTCCGAACAATAATAATAATTAGTTTTAATACGAACTGCGGGTTTTTTCATTTTTAAATCAAACTTTTTTGTAGAACTGTAAGTGTTAAAAATGAATCCAAGTATAAAAAATCTAATTAAATTGATGGTATTTGTCGGATTAATAGTCAAGTATGCAATGCAAATATGTATAACAATATAGTGAAGAGTTTGCCTTTTAGCCATTAATCAAAATTAAATTTCCATACAAAAATAATTAGCTTTAATCCCAGCTGATATTTACCGAGTGGATTTGGAATGTTTAAATTAGATTTAAAATTGCAATTTTGGAATTGTGATGTTGAATATTGATAAAAGTTTAGATCGTCTATTTTGATGGTATCTCTCATATTAGTTGTGATATATGGTGCAAATTCTAGACATGTAACTAAATAAAATTGCAAACATAATAAATGAAGGCGTATTTTTTAATTTACACATACAAATTTACATTATCACTTGCAAATATATATATAGTTAGTAGTTTTAAAATTTGTTAAATTAAGTAGGTTAGAGCATGGATTGAAAGTCCGCGGGTAAAAGGTTCCGATACCATCTCAAAAAGAAATATAGAATTTTTTAGCAATATTATAGAGAGAACAAAAGATGTACATCAGTCATCACCTTAATACTTGCGAAGTCGCTATCGAAAGATTTACGATTAATATTCATACCAATTTTTTTTTGTTTATAGTTTTTTGTTTTGGTTTTGAGCTCTTGTATTTCTTAAATATTATTTTAGGTATATGTTATTTAATTGTTTTATAAGATAGGTCATTTTTTAGTTAGATTCAACAGGTTTTTAATACAACCTCTATAAAAGCTCACACATAAAAAATCTATAATTAGGAGATAACTGGGAGTGTTACTGAACATAAGTTGATTGTCTGATAGTTGTGTGTTGTAATGTAGTTGATTTAGTTTGGACAGTATGATTACTGAAAAGTCAAGTTAGACCATTGTGTCACTTCCCTAGTTTATTTGAAATAATCTAATAATTTAACACTATCCACTCGCGAATTTCGGAATCGGCATTCGAGTCGAAAGGATTAAGTTGTAAAATATTATGAATAATATTTTTAGATAAGGAAGAAAATTGTAGGGAATCTTCTATATGTAATCATATATAAGTTATGTATATGACCGTAAATGGTACTCAAATTTAGTTATATTATTTATTCAAAAATTTAATTAGTCATTTATATTATCACGATGAAGAAGTATTAAGCTAAATTTGTAATTATTATTCTAAGTTCGTGTAATCGCAAAAAATGAAAAATATAAATTTGTATATATCTTTACGTTTTAAAGGTTTTTCAATACCTTAAAAAATTGTTGTATGCGCGTGTGTGTTTGTGTGTACGGATACAAATTCTCGTCGACGATTTCGAGAACACCGATCAACCAATTTGAATAATTAAAAAAACATTCGATTCATATTAATAAGAAGACGTGCTGATTAGTTTTTGACAAAGTTAGGTAAACCGAAAATGGGAAGCGAAAAGTTGCCTTAAGGTACCTTGCCATGCACCCCAATAGTTATCATTGTACTTAACAACATTAACATCTCTCAAGTCTAATACAAACCTAAACGGAATCTTAATTCGGCT
>NW_020537758.1:55501730-55627112 GCF_003426905.1 Ctenocephalides felis
ATTTTTATATTCACGTTTTAAAGATTTTTGAGTATATTAGCATATTTTAGAAACGAAAAATGTATGTGTGTAATGTGTGCGGATACAATTTTAGTCAAGGAATACGAATCCACTGATTTGAATGAGTCAAAGAACATTCGATTCCTATTGACAAGCAGCGGGCTGATTAGTTTTTTAACAAGGCAGGTCCGATGCTGCCAAAAACTGTAGTTAGTTGAGTTTTGAAGGAACACAGCGTCAGATATCAATAATTCGAAAACTTTTTTCTTGTATTGACAAATTGAAGTGAAAAGGCAGGTCTAACGGTTTCGGATATCGAGCTATAAAAGTAAAAAAATTCCATTTTGAGGTCAAAAATGATTACTTGACATATGCTCATCAAATATCAGAATTTTTAAAGATTTCAATAGTAAGCATTTTTGTTTACGTCTATGGTTTGTACCATTTTTTTACGTTATACTGTGACGCGGCGCCTCGATTTTTTTTCCAAAACAGCCGTACGATTGCTTTGAAAAAAAGTTCAAAATTTTCAAAAAACTCCAAAATAAAAATAAAAGAAATTTATCAAAAAATTTTTTTACAAATTTTCAAAAATCTGAGTTTTTCGAAGTTTTCAAAAAAAAAATTAAAGCTATTTTAAAAAATTTAATATTCGGTACGGAAAGTTCCAACAATTTAACCCCATGGCATGATGTCATGCACCACTATAGTTTTCTGTTCAGTTTGTAAATATTTCTAAGTTAGTATAAATTGATCTAATTTGCATTTAAAGTAAGTACTCATACTGTTGTGTTGTATTAGTTATATAAAAAATAAATAAAATATGAATACATCCTGTCCATGCGCACGGTTCACAATTATTTTGCTCTTTAATCGCTTTCTTTCAAATTGCTTTTAAAGACCTGAAGATAAAAAATATAGTTTCAAAACAAAACAAAGATTAAATAAATATACTGTAAATTATGTATATATACTAACTGATCCGGAAAAAGCTGTTTTCATTACAAAAATAACTGAGGGATTGTAAATGTCAAAGTATGTGGTACATATAGTTAGAGGAGAAGCTAACACAAATTATATAGAATTTTGTAGTGTAGTGTTTTTTACCCACTACAAAGCATGTCACATATGAAAATTCAAGGTTATGATATATTTTTATCGTGCTTGTCATTAAATCGTTTAATTTTTGAATCGCCAAGAAAATCTGAATATTTTTGAATTATGTAGCGGCGAGCCTAGTAAATCGAGTGATATTTCAGAAATTCCGTGAGAATATTTACAGCTTGTAACTTTCCACTCAAAAACTATTTTATCTTTAGATTTTATTATTCAATCTTCTCATATATTTTTAACTTCCCGTAGGGTAAGTTATTGTAATGGCCGAAAATCGAAATTGAAAATTTTTACATTTCTCGACGTTTTGAAGGTTTCTGAACATTTGGCATACTTCAGAAAAAATGGATGTGTGTGTGTGTATGTGTGTATGTATGTATGGCTACAATTTTTCGTCCACGTTTTCGGGCGTACGGATCAACCGATTTGAATGGTTCAACAAACATTCGATTCCTATTGATAAGGAGATGTGCTGATTAGTTTTTGGCAAAGGCAGGTCCTGCAGTTACGGAAATAAAGAGCAAAGAGTGCCGAAAATAGAAATCGAGTTTTTGAGAGAACGGAGCATCCGATTTGAATGATCTAAAAAACATTTAATTGGTAATGATAGGGAGAACTGGTTATTAGTTTTTCGCAAAGGCAGACGAAGTCATTTTGAAGATACGAGGCTAAATCTGCTAAAAAATGGCAGTTTTTGAGAGAACTAAGCGTCCGATTTAATTGATTCAAAGAAATTTCTGCTTGTCTTAACAATAAAATAATTGATTTTTGAAAAACAAATTTTTTGTTTCAACTTTTTTCATTTTTTTTTTTTAATTTTTTGTATATCGAAAATAATTCAGATTTTATTTTTAATTCTGACTATAGTTCTATACTTTAAACAAATAATTTCAACTTTGCAATTCAGTTTATATAATTCTTATAAATATTAGACAATGTTACAATATTTATAATAATCTATTTGAAAACACTCAGTATTCCTCGAACATTTCGTTACGATACGGAAAGTTCCAGCAATTTGCCTTAAGGAACGATGCCACACACCCCACTAGTTTTTTGCTAATACTGCGCTTTTTGCATACCTAATCGCAAATATAATTTTATGTAAAAAGCCATTCGTAGACATAGCTTTAATGTATACTCATAACTATTAAATAAATACCTAGATATATTTAATATTTCGTGTATAAAATAAAATCGTCACACATAGGATAGTTTTTAACCAATGTATTGAATATTTAGTAAAGCCTTAACCAACAACTTATAAGACTAGTAATTATACGTAGCTCTTATTGCTGTTAAACCAAATGTTTTTAATATCGTTAAAAATTTTTTTTTCACGAGCAATCCATGCAAATAATTATAAATATCGTATCTATATAAAATAGTGTATTTCAGGTTTTATAATCATATACAATGAGGAATATCAAATAAAACGTAAATTTATCAAAATTATCTCAATTTGTTTTTTTATATAGTTTTAAATGTTAAATAATATAGAGAACACTAACTTACGTATTTTGTGGAGTAGTTTTTAATTTCATAGTTAGAATTTGTCAGAATTTTTTGAATAAATGATATTTCAATGTTAATATGGCTGAAAAAAACTAAGGGTAATCAAATGAGTATAAACCTATGCACATTCACATGAATGTGGCCAACTTATTTTTTTTGCTTCTGTGTTTATCCTATACAAGTATAGACCCATTTATATTACTTATCTAGCAAAATAGTAATTATATTAATAGTGTGCTTTCATAATTATAGTAATGGAAAACAAATCGACTTTATTGTATCTGAAAACAACTATTTAAGCTTGCACTCAAAGAAGCTCTTGTTTAGCATTATTTTAATTAACTTTCGAAACTCCATTCCGGCGGCGCCATTTCAGAATGAGTTAACAATCCTTCTAGTCCATTAGACCATTTGAACTTAGGAAAGCACTCCATCATGGGAGCGGCCGAGATTCATCTTAATTCGCAGTATCGAACGAGTGTTGCTGTGTTGCGAAGAACGCAAATTGAATTATACTAATCTCATAGCTCCGGCTAATGAACTATTGCCAGGGATTAGCAACTGAGGATGATCTCTAAGTGTACGCAAAGAGTTTTTTCAAAATGATTTCTATGGTATTGATTGGAAAAGAATATGGGTCAATCTTTTACAAACCAAGCACTAACCAAACCTTGACATTTTAAAAATGCCTAAAATTTATGTTTATAAGCGATTATTAACAAAGGTTTAGTTGTCGTTGATCTTTTGAAATAGAACCACGTTAAACGCCACGAGTGCTAAGTTGCATGTCGTGCTATGAGGCTTTGCTCCTTTGCATCCACCCGAAAGGCCTCTAAATGTCACAATCAGCGGCTGCTAAACATATGAGAAAGTCGAAGGCATTTGTACAGAATTGGATACCCCTATATTAAGTTGCTAAAAATGTCGATGATTTACCAGAACATGGTTCGAATAAAAAAAAGATAAAAGAACAGTGAATGTGTTTTTGCGGAATCCTGCTTTAACACTGCGGCAGGGATAAGCAAAATTAATGGCAAAATGTTTATAAATATCTGCAAAGCTTGAGCACAAGAAAATATTGATAACAATTTTGAAAATTGTCATTTTAAGTGATAAATGTCTCTATATGAACACGTGATGCCCTAATGCGAGCCGTTAAATTAAAATACGAGCCGTTAGACTAGAATATGCCATTAAATCAGTAAAAAGCATGCATCGGAGATGTAAGTCAATTGTCGACTCCGGTGGTAAAAAGACACATATTGATATTGACATATTGACCGAATTGCAACATTGCTTGTAATGTGTACAATACATACGAGTATATAAATATTAAAGTTTCATAAAATAATTATTTGTATAAATTAACACGACCACGCTCTTACTTGACTATACACACACACACACGTATATATATATATATATATATATATATATCGAAGGGTCTAATAATTGTGTATGAATCAAAATGAATCCCTTGAAAATTTATGCTGATAATCATATTCTATAATTTTGGCTATAGTTCTATCTTTCACCCAGTAGAAAAAAAAATAAAAAATTTAAATACGTAACAGTATGTCGAAAAATTGATTATATTTAAAAAAATGTAAATAAAAAAGTATGAAGTAATTATAAATTGCTTTTTCTAATACTAAAAACAGAGATTTATGGTACAATGATATGGAATGCGCTACTAGCTAAGCTATGTTATATACGCATTAAATTATTATATTTATAACAATTTTACTAAAATAATTTTTTTCCAAAGAACTAATGAGTTATCTGTGAACCACCTGGAGATATATACATAGGGTGGGGCACAGAAGTCTAATTTGATCTTCAGTAATTATACTGAAACCAAGCATGCCATAGAAACAACTATCGAACTATGTTCAAAAAAACTCCCAGTAAATTCCCAATTATAAAATTGCTTTTTTTACTATTATTTTTCAACAATTTATTTTTTATTAGTGGGGTATAGCTGCATTATTAAACTAATGCGAAATGAAAAAGAAATGAGAAATTTGTTCACAAATATCACACTGTATTTAATTTTTATATAGCATTTTGCTGCTACTAAAAATACTCATATCTAATTTAAAAATAATACATCGAATAGAGCAATTTTATAAATGAGTGCTGAGCGTATATGTTATAATACAAGAAGGTTGCCTGCCTCTGCCCGGCACCTCGGGAAATAACTGTTCGTTGCTTTTATAAAATCCTAGAAATCCGCATGGTATAGTACGTGATGACTAAAATAAATCCTTGTTTAATACGATGCACATTTTTATTAGTTTTAAACGCATAAATTAAAACATTAATTTTCGTCTAATGAATGACATATAAGGCAATTTATGATAATAGTCATAGTTAATATATTATAATTAATTAAAGATAATGGATAAATCTGAACTATTTGTAATGCTATTATATATTCCAAGCAATTTCACTTTTACTGTTTGTCATGATTATTTTACTGAATACGACGAAATAAATATTATAAACGTAAAACTGAAGAGAAAAGTATGGTATTTCAGAAATAGCAAAATAATGTTTAAATTAATTTTGTATATTCAATATATCGGCATTGATACGCATTGATTACATACCTTACGCAAACATAGTTCAGTAATTTATAATTAAGAAAATACTAAAACCACATTAATTATTATCAATACGTTGAAAGTTCTCGACATGTATTTATTTTATTTTGACACCTGGTGAATCAATACACACCGCCAATGAAAAACATATCAATATTATATAAAAATTATTACTTCTAATGTATGGTGATGAAATACCTCGGTAATGACCATATTAGCATATTCAAGACCTACGACAAGTGTGATTAATTCGGCCACGCTTTTTGGAAATACTTCGTGCATTATTAGGCGCGTGTTCGTTTTCAAATAATGTGCAATATTTGAACCATTTGTCGTAAACTACTAACATGCTTAGGAAGTTTGTCTAAATTGGTTAATCTGCATTGTTTTATATATTATAATGAGCTGCAGCAACACTTATGAATCATAAATTAATATAATAATTTACTATTTATTAGAGAAAAATAAGAATCCAATTTGAATGATTCAAAAAATTTTTGCTTGTGTTGATGATACGAATGCTTTCTGGAAAAGCAAAAAAATCTTTTTTAATTTCCAATTTTTTTTAAATATCAAAAATAATTCAGATTTTGAAAATATTAATTCGGTACGGGAAGTTCCTAAAATTTGCCTCAATGCCAAACACCAATTGTTATGCTTATTATTTGCACGTTCATAAAGATGTTTATGCAAATAGCCTTAAGGCTAATTAAGTACGCTTAGTTTTAAGTGTAATTTAATAAGTGACGAAATGAAATTAATAAAATAATGGATTTTGACATTTGTTTGCATAAGTTTTAATAATACAAGCCTGAGTATAAGACGTATTAACGCAATCCATTCCCTCTGAACGTAGCCTCTTGCACATTGTAGTAGCGTGTGGCAAGCGGTACGAATTCGCGAAGAAAACAACTTGCACGGCCGGCGCCGATATTGCATTATAAAACTGCAATGAACATAAATCATACCGGCAGAACTACTGGAGATTTATTCAGTGTAATTGGCAATAAATAACGAACCGCAACGTTGCCTATTCGGGAACTTGCCTCCTTGCCGTGTTTACACACGTGGTTTGCGAAAAGAGAACGGAAATCAGTATTTGATAATGTTGAGCTCGATAATATTGAAGTATATATCATTCTATATAAGATATTAATTATAGAAAAATATTATAGCTATTTGTCTATAACTTTATCAACTTCCTGAAAAAACTTCGATTTCGCAAAAAAATCCGATTATTCAATTTTACATTTTCTCGACGTTTCAAGTCATTCTAAATCGAATGAGACATAATTTAGAAAAGTGTGTGCTTGGGAGCCGATTTTCGACATTTCATCTACGTTTACTCAAAAACGGCTGAATCTATTTCAAAAGTTAAAAAGCTATTAAATATATTACGTCACCCAATAAGTCCGTAGGATAACACATAGATTATGTAGATTTATAATAATCTATATGATTTGTAGGAAGCAACAATTTTAAGAAGATATAGATAAGTTTATAAACGTTACTTTTGAGTTTTTCGAATCCAAAAATTCAAAGCAATTTCTTGGCTTGATATATAATATAGATGATGTCGCTCTTTGATGGGCGAAAACACAATTGTTACCAAAGTATTGCTTGATAAGTTTTATCTGGACTGTGCCAAATTGAGGCAAATGGTGGAGAAGTGGTTTGCCGATTTTAATTGTAGCCATACAGGCACTGATGATGCTGAACGCTCTGGAAGGCCAATAAAACTGAGTTTTTGCATCATTATTTCACCATATTTGTGACCTGGATTCACCACTATATTCCGGAGTCGAGTAGAAAGTCGTCCGAGGGGACTAATGAAGAGAAAAATGCAACCGACCAGCAGGCAAAGTTATGGTGTCAGTTTTTGGGGATTTGCAAGGAATGATATTTATCAACTATCTTGGAAAGGCTAGACCATCAACATTATTAAATAACGTTATTGTAGCATGAAAAAATAAAAATTGGAAAAATGACCCCATTTGAAAAAGAAAAACATTGCTGCTGTATCATGGCAACGCACCAAGTCACAAACTCGTGAAAACATTGACAAAAAAACATAAATTGGTCTTTGAATCGGTTCTCCTCTAACTACAGTGTCTAGATCTGTTCCCCAGCGACCATATCCTGTTTTTAAATGTCAGATCTCAGAAGAATGCTCGCTATGAAGAAATTTTTGTTAAATGATGAGATGATAGCCGAATTTTGTGGCAAAGTACAAATCGTACTACAAGAATGGTTTCGAAAAGTTCGAAGTTTGCTATAATCATTATTCGTCTTCGAAGAAAACTATATTGAATAAAACAAAATAATTTTGCTAAAAAAAATGGGTTGTTTTTAGGTATTCGATGGACTTATTGAGTGAAATGTAACTCGATAAGGAGCTTTTATCAGTTTTGTGCGACAATCGCCCGAGCCATTTCTTTGGAAATCGGAAAAAAGTAAAAAAAAATTTGTCCGCGTTTTAGCCTGTACTTTTGAATCGATTTTGAAAATTCAATAACTGTTCGAAAGACATTGATTGGAAATCGACCTGATTAGTTTTTGGTGAAGATCGGCCAGATCGTTTTCTTGTAATAAAGTGATAAAAAAAATTAAAAAAAATACGAAAGATATTGGTTGGGACTCATACTGATTAATTTAAGGTAAAAATCTATCGAGTCGTTTTCTTGGAATTAACTGTTGAAAATTTTTTTTGCCAATTTTTATGAACGTTTTTTGGTAATAGATATCACGATATTATAAAACATACTAAAATGCTACGGCCCTACGACAAATAGTTTATTGTTAAAAATTCATGTAAGTTTGAGAAATTTTGTGTCAAAAGTCAAACATTATCGATTTGTTAAAATTCAAAATAATAAGTTACATAAGGGAATACAAACACGTGCCTGTGCAATATAATTAATATAATTATAGTTAATTTATATGTGTTTGAGAAAATTCTATTCAAAATCGCAATGCTTAGATTTAATTTTAAGCGATAACTTTATTTTTGAAATCAACAGTTTGAAATTTTATATAAATATTTGAATTTTATATTCGATTGATTAAGTCAATTCTTACACGTTTCGGGAAGTTCATGCAACTTGCCTTAATGCTAAATGCCACTTTTAACTAGTTTGTTTAGATGATTATGTATAGGTATCGGCAAGTTCATGAAACTTGCCTTAAGGCAAAATCTATTTAGGATTGTGGGCTGAATGAATGAACAAATAAAATAAAAATCTTTTTTCTGTTATTAACAAAGGTACGGTTTCTCTGGTCGTCTAGCAAAACTTTTGGCTTTTAAATTTTTGGAAAACCGTTTTGGATAATACGTCGACGAAAAGTCAAAAATGGGCTTATAAACACACTTACACTTTACACTTTTTTTAAATTTGATAAAACAAAACTAGCAAATCGAATTTTGTCGCGATAACAAACTTTTCTTCCGGGTTGTTAATAGTTTTAATTTTGAATAATTAAATCTCCAAACAGCAAAATAGATAAGAATCCGAACTACAATTTTATATTTTAAAATGATTTCTTTACGATTTCATATAACATGTTATCCTATTATCATAGGAAATATATGATAAAATCAATACAATTATTTGAAATTATATAAATTTACGTAAATAGAATTTTATTATCGTTGCTGTTTTTAACTAAAAATTGTAATATTCAATATTTTTGAATATTGTTATAAATAATATTTTCTAGTGTGGACTTAATATTATATTTAAAGATTCGCCTCGGATTCGAAATCTGGGCTGAATATGGAAAAATGTTAAGATCATATGAGCTAAATGTTCGTAAATAATATTTAGCGCACGTAAAAAAAATAGCTGAGATTCATTCCTAGCTGGCAGATTTACTGAACATAAATAGTCATTTGTTAGATATATGTTATTTGTTGTAACATAATTGGTTTGTGCCAATTATATATTTGCGCTGCGATCTACCCTATTTGTTTATTGTCTTTTTAAGATAAACAATGTTTTGAGACCGTGTTAATTGGGTTGAAGTATTACGTATTGATTCAATACGTAACTATAGTTTTTAGTGAATATTCTAAATTAATGTTTTTGCGGCCTAAATTACATATTGATTTTCCATGCTTTTCAAATTAATCAATTTTTTTTTTCACATTTTTCTTTCACGTGCATTGAATTCATTTAGTATATTTTGGTTCAATAAATTGCGTCTGTTAACGATCGAATTTCCTGCGAACTCAATTTTCCTATATCATTTTGTTATTCAATCATCGCTGTACATCACGGGATTTGCGGTTTTTCAATTATTGTAACTTCTATATAATTTTGTTTGTTTTCCTCTTTTTGGAAATCGAACATTATCACCCCGTTTGACATTTGCCATAAAAAATAAAATCACCAAGCCAATTCAATAAATTCAGTCCGTTATAGGTAATTCCACCGAAACAAACAAAAACCCCATCGGTTTTGTAATAAGCGTTATATTTCCCATTCAATGAATAACGAAATGGTTCAAAACGGAATTAAGGAGATGTTTTCGTTTAAAACGCCGTAACAATCAAAATATCTATGGCGATAAAATAGCATTTTATACATTCAAAATAAATACGAGCAATTAATTTATGTAAGGTTGTCAAGGCACAGGAAAAGATATAAATTCTTACCAATTTTGTTATTAAAATTATTTATGCATATATAAGACAAACGTGGTCAAAAAATAAATATTTTATTCAAATATTTAGTTGTAACTAGCTGTACCGGTAATTTCGTTTGAAAGTACAGCGTAATAAAAATTTAAAGGGGTATTCTAGTGTAAATGTTTAGGTTATTTTTAACTTCCCGTAGGGTACTTGTAGTAATGGGCCAAAATTGAAAATGAAAATTTTCGCATTTCTCCACGTTTTGAGGGTTTCTGAACATTTTGGCATACATCAGAAAAAATGGATGTGTGTGTGTGTTTTGTGTGTCCGAATTTTTTGCGTTCATGTTTTCAGTCGCAGGGATCAACCGATTTGAATGGTTTAAAAAACATTCGATTCCTATTGATGTGCTGATTAGTTTTTGGTAAAGGTAGGGCCAACCGTTACGGAGATAGAGGGCAAAAAGTGCAGAAAATATAAATCGAGGTTTATATCGAGGGAGAAATGGTGGTTAATTTTTGGCAATGGCAGGTCCAGATGTTTTGAAGATGCTGAGCTAAATGTACAAAAATGATAGTTTTTGAGAGAAGTAAGCATTCGATTTGAATAATTCAAAAAACTTTCTTCTTGTATTGACGAGACAACAGATTTTAGAAAAAAAAATCATTTCAACTTTTTTTTCAATTTTTTTGTATATCGAAAATAATTCAGATTTCAATTTCAATTCTGGTTAAAGTTTTAAAGATCACTGATATATTTTAAGTAAGCAATTTTAACTTTGCAATTCAGTTTATATAATTCTTATTAATATTATACTATATTACAGAATTTATAATAAACTATTTGAAAATATTTAATATTCCTCGAACATTTTGTTACGGTACAGAAAATTCCTGCAATTTGCCTTAATGCACGATGCTATACGCCACTAGCTAAATTATCTTAAAAAGTACTATCAATTTTTTTAGTATTCATTTTTCACAAATTTATTAATGTTACAAGAGTACAGAAAAAATTGTAATCATTTTAATAATTAGCAGTTGTTAAAGTGGAGGGTCTCAAAAAATTGACACATGACCATGCCTAGGGTTGCTACCCTCCTAGTAATTCGACATGAGAATAAGATTAATCTAGAATTATGTCGCAATAGGATATACTTAGGACAAGTCACATTTTTTTAACAATTAGCGGCTTTTTGAAAAAAAGAACCATACTTCGTATAATTTATTTTGTTTCTCTAATTTTCAAAAATAGTATTGATTAAAATTTGAGGGTAAGGCTGTCCAGCCTCATCTGGTATATTCACGAGAGAAGACTATAGAAGTCCTTGAAATATTTCTATTTATTATTAGTGTTTGATGTACGATTTTCTTTCTCTCTTCCTTGCAAAGATTCGACTTTCTTTTATCCATAAGTAATGAGTTTACATTAAAAATAAAAAATCAATACTATAAATATTTATTTTAAGAAAAATTTCCGTTATTACCTGAATGAAAGATGTCTAAGTTACGCCCAATTAAATCAGATATAGCTAATAAAAGTCCCGTCAAAATTGGCTCAGCCATTTCTGAGATCTGCCCAAACCTGTAGATATATAAAAATTTTAAAATGTGATAATATTGTATATAGATCTTATTTATTTTATTTATAAGTAATTAAACGTAATTTGTTCTTTACTTTTATGGTAATCGGTATGGTCATTGCAAGTTCTAATTTCAACAGTAAAATATACTGAATATGTCATGTACAAAAATTTATGCATATAACCTATTAATCATTTAGCATTTCATCATAATAAAGTAAAATCATGCACTCAGCTTATATTTATCTGCCACAATATTTTCGTTTGTAAAAGTGAAATAATCTCACCTCAACTACGAGTGACTAGGGTAAGTGGCAATAATGCTTAAGACAAGTTGCATAAACTTATTAATGTAACATTGCCAACTAATCAATAACAATCGAAATTTAGATATACAGATATTTAGATATTCTCATTTTCACTAAAAAGCAATCAAAGCAAATTCATATTGATATCTTACTAATATCTTACTAATATCGATATTGTTTTTCCTTTGTAATTTGCAGAAAAGTAAAAATTTTCGTCAAAGTTTTACCCAAAAATTCTGAACCGATTTTGTTAGTTCAAAACTTATTCGAAAATAAACAGTTGGGAACCGTGCTGATTAGTTTTTGGCAAAGAACTCGTAACCATATGTCAAAAAATTCTTTGTGTTTTAGATAAAACTTAAATATGTAAAATATTGGATTCGAAAATTCACTAATGTTTGGATAAATGGGGTTTCACGACATACATGCGCGTTTTTGTGATCGCTTTGATCAGTTTTTATTGGAAGCAAAACGTTGCTTTACGAAATAAAACTGTTGAAAAATTCATCTAAATTGCAGAGAGTTTAAATTCATATTGATTAACTTTATTATTTACACATATAGGGAAGTTTTGCAACTTGTCTTATGCACAATGCCACTTACACATAGTTTTTGTTCATTTTTTTGTCATACTCTTATATGAACTCTTTAATACAATGACAACAATTATTTATTTATCATGTTGATTGTGTTTTTGTAACGCGCTACAAATGATGTGATTTGGATAATCTCTGAATTTCTTTTAGAGCGGTTCCATAGACTACAAATTAGTCTAATTTGTACGTCAAATTCGATCATCTTATAGCGTGATTCACGTATAACAGGATTTTAACAATTAGATCAAGAACTCACCACTTTATTTCCAAATAATTTGGTTAAAATCACACACAACAAAAACACACGCGGCGACCATAGACTCGACAAAATAGCACTCGATAAATCCCACGACAGACAACATTTCACATTGACCTGTAACGGTTCTTGCATTATTTTTGATAATTATTGTCTTTTTTTAGGTATTGCCATATTTGGCCATAAATCCAATGCATGACCTCTGCACACAAATGGCGCTATTTATAAATTGAATGCAGAATATTGCTCAAGAATTAAACGGACAAAATAATTAGATTTTTTAAATTTTACGTAGGTATTTTGACTAGGGCGTAATATAATGATAATCGACATATTCAAAAAAAATAGGATTTAACTAGTTAGATGACATTTCCAACTCCTAATTTCGAATATAATGTTATATCTTTCACTAAAAATTAATAAATTCGATTATTACGATTATGTCATATATTAATTTGTCATGTACAATTTATGTCATATATTAATTATATTTTACAAACATGCAATTATTATAGGTCTAAAAAAGATGTTTGTTTCTATCTCCATAGAAAACATAGAAATCCATAGAAAATAGCAAAATATATTTGTAATTATCTAATTAATTAATTATGAAGAAACGGCGATATCAGTAAGTAATTCCAAGAATAATATCTTCTAAGATATCATATCTTAATTAACATAAAATATTTTAGTTATACATGATTATGAAAACTTCATAATGTCTTATGCAGATGTAACTTACTGAAATCAGAGTTCATCAACATAAAACAGTTGTTAAACAACCAAAATATAATATTAAAGAGAAAAACTAATTGTAAGTTACGATGGAATAAATTAAATCAGCCTTTTATATGTTTCAGGTCGTTTTTTGGCATTATTTATGGATAGAAACTACAAAGCATGATATAGAAAATAATAAAAATTTTGAAAGCGTATGGAAATTCGAATGACAAAAAATTATAAATATACAATTTAAAAAAAAAATATCATTATAATACGAAATACTCATTAAAAATAATGAATAACAAACAAAAAAATAAATAAAAATGAAATTAAAACACTTACTACGCAAATTACTTGAACAAATAATACATACATAGATAAAATTAACATGAAAATTTCTAACAGATTTCAACTAAAAAATAATCTATTATCTTACGAGCTTCCTGAATAATTAATTTTAATTTTCAATGTTTTCTAGTATTATTACAAAATGCCCATCAGACCTAGTTTATTAATTTTAAATAAAATCGTTGCGCAAAGTTTAAAAATTCTATGTATTTTGTCCGTTCGATTCGTTAGTGCAATATTTTGCATTCAATTCATAAATAGCGCCTTTAGTGTGATGACGTCATACATTTGATCCGTGATCAAATATGGCAACACCTAGATAGGGTCAATAAATCGTCAAAAATAATGCAAAATCAGTTATCGGTAAGTACTCGAGGTGAAAGGTTGTCGGATCGCCGTCGTCGGTCGTAAGTCGTCGGTCGTCGGTCGTCGGTCGTCGGTTCTGCCGACGCCATCTTGTTTGAGTCGATGTCGCCGCGTGTGTGTCGTTTTGTCAAAAATATTTGGATATAAAATGGTAAGTTCTTGATTTAATGTATTAATTATTTGCTATATTGCCAATCATCCTACAATGCAGCAAGTTTGTATCGTTTAATGTAAATCACGCAATCAGATAATCGGATTTTACATACCCACTGTTGCGATCGTAAGGTAAATCACTTTGACTCATGAGAAAGTACAATTGTTTAATACATTTTTTCATTAAAGTAAACTTAAAACGATGGAAATCTATATAACTGCATTATTAGTATATTGTAATTTTTATTTATTATTAAATAATATTAGTATATTAAAAATAATTTGAGATGTTAGACGGATATTTCATTGTTACTTGTCGCTGTCAAAATCTGTTAGCTGCGACTGTGGTGGAAATGGTAATTGGTCTTCGCCATGTATCAGCGCTTGAAGTGGATTTTAGTCCCTTTATTTTTGTAGTTATAAAAGTGCAAACCGGACTAATTTCGTGGCTATATTCTATGAAACCGCGCTAAAAGAAACTCAAAGTATATGCAAATCACATAATTTCATTTGTACCGCGTTATACGATAAGATTAATAAACATAAAAGACATGATGAATTATAAATTGTTTTAATGGAATTGAAGAGTTTATACAAGGATATGTGGAAGTGGCATTCTGCACAAGGCAACTTACATGAACTTCGTGATATGTGTAACTAACCGATTTTATCAACATTAATTTCGATTTATAGTGATTTAGGTTTTATTTCAACTGTTCTTTTCGGAAATCAACATTCCTATTGCTTTCACTAAAAACTTATCAACTCGATGTCCAATTATAATATAATTTCATATAAGGATATGTTTGTATGAACATATATATATGCATGATTAACAAAAATAAATTGTAACTAAAAAAATATATATATGCTTGTGGCATTTTGCATAAGGCAACTTACATAAATTTCGTGATATGTGTAACTAATCGATTTAATCAATATGAATTTTGATTTATAGCGATTTAGAATAAATTTCAACTGTTCTTTTCGGAAATAAACTTTCCTATCGCTTTCACTAAAATTATCAACTCGATATCCAATTAATACATTTCTAACAAGGCCCAATGGTGGCGTAATCGGTACGCAAGCACAATTACCCTGGGTTCGATGATTTGATCCGCGGCTCGGCCACGTCTGACATCAGAAGGTTATAGATTTCAAATACAACTTCAAGTAAAGAACGCGTTCGGTGTGCAAAGCTATCTATAACAAATATATACGCAAAAACTGTTAAATATACATATTTATTACATAAAGTTAACAAAAATATAAGATTGTTCGACCACTGGTTTGTCTTCTTGGGAACGTCAGAACGTCAATTTACACATTACGGCTTTCTGATTGGTTTTCAAAAATAATAGAAACACTAACAAATAAATGGTAGTTTTTATATAGATTTTCCAAACTATAGTGAAAATTTAAAATTCAATCACTTTAAGGCATCTAATACTGTAGGATGTTAGAATTCAATCGCCATGTTAAGTTTTACTATAAACGCAAAAAAGTATTTAATTAGGCCTAGCCGTACTTTACTAAAAATTAATCGGCACGATTTCCAAACAAAATTTTTCGAACAGTTTTCGTTATTTTAAATCAATTTCTAACTTCAATCGTGAGATTTTTAAAATTCAGAAATTAATTATATTATCTTTCTGATAAGATTAATGTTTGGAATAATTGTCAACGTTTTTAGAACATACCCAAATGCAGATTTTATAATTCATACATTCACAGAAGTTATAAGTCTTTTTGAAAGATATAAATTGGAGTTTGCATTGATTAGTTTGCAGTGAAAGCGATAACGTTGTTTTCGAAAAAAAGAACTGAAAAATTAGCATTTTTATATAAGTCGAACATATTAGGAAATTGATGAACTAGTTGGTATTGGTATTTTGCCTTGAGGCGAGTTACATGAACTTCCCGATTTGTGTAAATAATCGACTTAATTCATGATAGATAAATTAATTTATGAGTAGTAAGTAAAAGTATTCAAAGTGGATTTATCGAAAATCGAACACGTCAACCCGGTCGGAGTGTTTTTTAAAAGCAAATTTTCAAAAATCAATAATTTTTATAATTGAGCCAGTTTTTTGTAGGACTTTAATTGCTTATCATGTTCATTAAGACCAAGTACTCTATCGTTATACCAAGTAAATCGTCTAATTTTAATTTTAACAAATGTCAAATGAACTACTCATTTTCTCAAACTTTGAATTTTTAAAATTAAGCTACTTGTAAGGCCGTAATAATTCAGTAAGTTCTATAAGACCATGATATATAACGCCAAAAAAAGTTCCGTGAAAATCGGCTTTATTTTTGTTTCAACTGTTAATTACAAAAAAACGGCTCGGTAGATTATAACCTAAAACTAATCAGTATCATTCCCAACTAATATCTTTCGAACAGTTTTTGATTCTTTAAAATCGATTCGGTAATATCAGCTTAAATGTGGTCGAAAAGTTTAACACTTTTCTTCAAATTACAAAAAAATGGCTCGGCCGATCGTCCCACAAAACAGAGAAACGATAATGCTCACCGAGATACATCAAATGGTTTTTAAATTTCTGAAATCGGTTCAGGCGTTTTTGAGCAAACTTCGATGAAAGTTCTAATTTTGACAAATGGCAAAAAGATCATACTAATGTTTGCAAACTTTGACGAATTTTTAAAACTAAACGAGTTGTCGTAGGCCGTAATATTTTAGTATGATCTAGATGACTATGGTATCTACCGTAAAAAAAATAATAGAAAAAATCGTCGATTTTTTTTATTCTTTATTACAAGAATTACACGCACACACACACACACACACACACACTTTTTCCAAATTTGGTCTCATTTGATTCAGAATGGCTTAAAACGCCGAGAAAACATAAAATTAGCGAATCGGATTTTTTTATGAAAACATTAAACATTTCCTTCGGGAAGTTAACTAGCTTTTATGCCTTATATCTATTTTTTGTAATATGTAATTCATTTATCGTACTCATTGCGTTTTTTTTAAACTTATTTGAACAGTGCTCAGAACTTAAAGGTCCTATGAGCTGTTATGATGAATTTCTTACAAACTACGTTTGTTTTTCATAGTTGACAACAAAAACAGTTGGTTTATCAAACATATTGGTTTAGCAATGTCGTATCAGGGCTATTTTCACTTGGAAAAATGTTACTCTCTACTGCTTGACAATAGGCTGCTCGAAGCGGTATTAAACCCGGGACCCCAGATCGATACCCAGTTGGGCCCGGGACCCTTAATCCAGATCCAGTTGTTCTAGTCACTTACCTATGAGCGAGCCCATTGCGCAAATTTTGTAAATCACATTGCGTAAATGTGTAATTAAAAATAATGAGTTGATTACTTCTATTATATTATGATTGATTTTTTGTCATATTCAATTATCATAGTCCCGTAACGATTGTCAACAGCATATCACATACCATATCCGTATGAATGATTTTAGCCGTGCCCTGATTTATTCGGTGATCTAACGCGATCCGGTGAGTCCCGGCTGTTCGTCAGAGTAATATATTGAAAGCTAATGCAGACATATCGACTGAAAACACGACAAACAAACATGTCGAGTCGCCCGTAAAAGTTTTCTCTCGTTAATATGCGAAAACATGGTAGTCGCTCAGGTAGTAAAGAGTTGGCGCCAAGATAAATCAATCAATGACGAACGGACCGATGACTATTATAAATGCGACGGGAGTTTGCGAACGATACAGGAGATACATTGTTCTATGTTAAATTATAATTGCCTGCATTGGACATACTGTTTTATTATGTTATTCGAATTTTGTCATTATTAAAAATTTACATATTTTGTTCTGTTTCCACTAACTCAATTTATTTAACCTGGTCCTGAAAATCACCTCTAATTAGTTTTTTTTTAAAAGACCCATAAAAGTAAAAATTGTTTATTTACTAGGGCCTGATTTTACCTCTAATTTATATTGTATACCTATTTTGAACATCATTAGAACTTGTCTTATAGCCGTTGGGCTAATCGACTTAATACTAGTCCGTTTCTCATTTTTTTGTTTTATTGTACTTACCACACTATACACATAGTACATTCAGCTGCTTTACAGGTATGTCAGAGTATTACAATTTCTGTAATAAAATCTGTAATATTCGTTGATGCATCAATGCTTCACTTGGGAACATATTGCTATCTATATTTCTAAATGAAATCTGTTGTCACTACTGTTTAACAACATGCTGCTAACTTTGTTTTTTTTTGTTACATTTATTTTTTAACAATCAAAACACGTTCTATGAGCTATTTAAGCCTAATTTATTCAATAACACTTGTAAAATTATAGTGCTAAATTTTAATATATTCAATGAGTGATATTTAATGAATGAAAATTTTATAGTTGATTCATTGGATCAACTATTTTCATTTCCTGAAAGATGTGGTAATGCTAATAGTCTTGACCAGTCTATTGAAAACTTCTTTTTCAGTCTTCTTGAGACTAATGAATTATAGAATTTGTACGGTCTTCCAGTTGTAGAAAATGTTCAACACTAATTAATTAATTAAAGTTTTATATTGAACCACTATGTGCCAAAATTGAGAGTAATTATTTCAAATTCTCAATTGATATTAAATGTCAAGAAAAACCGAAATGTCACATTTCGGTTTCACTCGCTTTAAAGATTATGAATAAACTTGGGATATCTTTATTCTTACATTGCTCAAACAGGCCATTTAGAAATAAAATTTTGCAAAGTTTTATTAAAATCAACATTGGTTTCTATATATTACACATTCCTTGATGTTTTTTACAGAACTAGGCATCAAAAATTTCTAAATTAGACTAATTTATAATCAAATTGTATGTTAACTAAAAATTATATTGTAAATTACATTTAGTTTCGTAAGAGGACATCTCATATTCTCTAATCGTAGAATGAAACTGATGGTGTGTGGCATCGTGCCTCAAGGCAAATTGCTCGAACTTCCCGTACCGTGATGTTATTATATTAGAGGAATATTACATGTTTTCAAATAGATCACTATAAATACTGTAACTTATATACTTTCACAGAAAACTAAATAAACAAAATTCAATCAAATTTAAAATGAAGGACATTGTCTAATATTTATAAGAATTATATTCATTGAATTGCAAAGTTAAAATTATATATTTGAATTATATAAGTCAAATTAAAATCCGAATTATTTTTGATATTAAAAAAAAAAATGGAAATAAAAAAAAATAGAAACAAAATTTCGTTTCCCAAAAACAATCGTTTCGTCAACACAAGCAGAAAGTTTTTTAATCATTCAACTTGGATGCTCCGTTCTCTTAAAAACTTGATTTCTACTTTCTGGACTCTTTGCCTCCGTATCTCCGAAACGACTGGACCTGCTTTTTCTAAAAACTAATCACCACTTCTCGCCGTCATTACAAATTAAATGTTTTATGGATCATCCAAATCGGATGCTCCGTTTCAAAAACTCGATTTCTATTTTTAGCACTCTTTGCTCCCTATCTCCAGAATCGCTGAACCTACCTTTTGCGAAAAACTAATCAGCACATCTCCCTATCAATAGGGATCGAGTGTTTTTTAAACCATTTAAATCGGTTGATCCGTGCGCCCGAAATTGCATCCTTCATACATAAACACACACACACATCCATTTTTTCTGAGGTAGGCCAAAATATTCAGAAACCTTTAAAACGCGAAGAAATGCAAAAATTTACGATTCTGATTTTTAGACGATTACAATAAGTTACCATGCGGGAAGTTATTAATACATAATTATTTAATATATGTATATATGTATGTATATATATCTTCTATATATATATAAAAATAAGTCGGGTTTTCCTTCCTGACGAAATAACTCCAGAACTCCAGAACCGATTTCGACAATTTTGCATTCGTTGGAAAGGTTTCGAGCTTCGCAAGGTTTATAGCTAAGAAAATTAGTGGTGCATGGCATCGTGCCTTAATGCAAATTGCTTGGACTTCGTAATTAAAAATTCGAGTAATGGCATTAGTGAGAATTATCAGAATTGTGCTTGGTTAAGTCAACAAACAATTCTTGCCGCAAAGTATAATGATGTACACGCACTGAATTTCACCATTCAATCAAAAATTGCTGGCAATTTGGTTTGACTTCGAATGATTGCAATTTCCAGTTCGCCTTGCGTTCGCAATAACAAGTCGCAAGGCCAATCGCTTAATGTTTTCGGGATAAATTTTAAGTAGATTATTTAGAAAATCATTGTTTTTCACATAGGCAGTTATACGTGGCCTGTTCACGAGTTGGAAAACCATTCGCTTTGCGGTAATGTGGTTTACCAAAGATCACTTCTATGAAACGGATAGTATGCGGATTCACTTTCATTTACTTAGAGAAGTTCAACTAAAAAACACTTCATTTTTGTAAACGAAATAAATTCATTACTGCTGTACAATAAAATCAAATTTTTCCTTTTCAAATAT
This sequence comes from Ctenocephalides felis, assembly GCF_003426905.1. Lineage (NCBI taxonomy): Eukaryota > Metazoa > Arthropoda > Insecta > Siphonaptera > Pulicidae > Ctenocephalides > Ctenocephalides felis. The sequence goes on from NW_020537758.1 coordinate 55,522,390, forward strand.
AAAACAAACAAAAAATTTCTTCATCTTTCTCACGAAACCATCTGGTGGCGAAACGGAGTTCGTCGGGTTTGCTAGTATATATATATATATATATATAATTTTGTTGTGTATCCTATTAATAATGATTCGAGTTAATTGAGATGAATATTTTCAGTTTCATCTCGCTTCACCTTCCTTCAGCTGTCTTCAATGTATCAAATGATTCGCGTAGGTCGGGTTGTTTACATATCTGTATGTAAATACATTCAGTTCCTTTACGCACAATTCCGTTTCGAGTGAATGTAGTTAATATAGGAATGCGTAATACGATTTGGCATTAAATTTCGCGTAAGACAAGGTACTTGGACAAACAAACCTGTTAGTGTTGAACTAACATGGATATATATGGCTTATACAGCGGCGCGAAACCCATACACGCGTCGGCAAAACACTTAGCTCATGTGTACTCAGAGAAGGTGTTTGCATAAAGTAACGTTTCCGTGCAAATGCTTTGCCATTATGTAGATATATTCTATTTGTATTCCTATTTAGATAAATATGCATATACTTCCTTGCGTATGTTTTCACTTCGCTGCAAGACACGCATTACAAGTCGTAGATAACGAACAAATTCGATTTTGTGACGTCGAGACGTTTGAAAGTGCTTTCTCAACGTTTAAGCGATATTTTAGTGTGAAAGAAAAACATGAATAGTAACATACAAATTATTATGCAGAAGAATAGTCTAATATTGCGATAAATGTAGCAATATTCTTAATAGATTACATTCAGCAAAAATTTTCATTGCAAGTCTTTCCATTATTGTAGTTCGTTTTATTGTACGAATCGGAAAACTACATTTCTAGTTTTGGTTGGCATCGTGAAAATACCGGTTTTTTCGAAAACGGCTTATAAACACATCCATATTTAACTATTATTAATTTGAAAGTAATTATTGCAGTTGCAAAACTTTTCGAATTCACATACATTAAAAAGAGGGTGTTCCTGAACTTAACATCAGGCCAAAACGGGGTGATAGTATTGACCTTAGCTATCTAAAAGAAATTAAAACTAGCTGTAAGTGGAATTCTGTCTTAAGGCATCGTGCCTTAAGGCAAATTGCTGGAACTTTCCGTACCAAAAATTATTTTTCTAAAAACGATTTACATTTTTGAAAAAAATTTACTTTGAAAAATAAGATTTTTGAGAAACTATAAATTGGACAAAAAATTACTTTTTTTTGAAAAAAAAATTTTTTAAGGAAAAAAATACTTTTTAACTTCCCGTAGGGCAAGTTATAGTAATCGCAAAAAAATCGAAAATGAAAATTTTTATATATCTTTACGTTTCAGAGGTTTCTGAACATTTTGGCATACCTTAGAAAAAATGGATGTATGTGTGTGTGTGTGTGTATGTGTGTGTGTGTGTGTATGTATGTATGTATGTATGTATGTGTGTGTATGTATGTGCGGATACAAATTTTCGTCGACGATTTCGGGAACACGGGTCAACCGATTTGAATAATTCAAAAAACATTCGATTCGTATTGATAAGGAGACGTGCTGATTAGTTTTTGGCGAAGGCAGGTCTAGCCGTTCCAAAGATACGGGGCAAAAAGTGCCGAAAACGGTAGCTCAGTTTTTGAGAGAACGGAGCGTCCGATTTGAATAATTCAAAAAACATTTCACTTGTATTGACAAGATGCAAAATCGATAAAATTTTCATGAAGGTAGGTCTAGCGGATTCGGAGATATGGAGGAAAAAGTAAAAAAATGAGCCATTTGGCGGTCAAAAATGATCATTAGACATATGCTCATAAAATTATCAGATATTTTATAGAGATTTTAACAATAAGTATACAATTTGTTAACATTCCTATGGGTTCCGTACCAATGCTTATGCTTTAGACAGCGACGCGGCGCTTACGCGCTTTATATTTTGTACCTATGCAGTTAAAGCAGTACGATTGATTGCTTTGAAAATAAAGTTCAGATCTTCCACAATATGTCAAAATAAAAAAAAAAATATTTCAAAAAAAAAAAAAATTAAAAAAAAAAATTTTTTTTTTTAAAAATTTTTTCAAAAAAAAGTAATTTTTTGTCCAATTTATAGTTTCTCAAAAATCTTATTTTTTCAAAGTAATTTTTTTTTTCAAAAATGTTAATCGTTTTTATAAAAATAATAATTTTTGGTACGGGAAGTTCCAGCAATTTGCCTTAAGGCACGATGCCTTAATTGCCTTAAGACAGAATTCCACTTACAGCTAGTTTCTCCATATTTCCGAAACCGCTAGACCTACCTTCATGAAAATTTTATCGATTCTTCATCTTGTCAATACAAGTGAAATGTTTTTTGAATTATTCAAATCGGACGCTCCGTTCTCTTAAAAACTGAGTTACCGTTTTCGGCACTTTTTGCATCGTATCTTATGAACGGCTAGACCTGCCTTTGCCAAAAACTAATCATCACGTCTCCTTATCAATACGAATCGAATGTTTTTTGAATTATTCAAATCGGTTGATCCGTGTTCCCGAAATCGTCGACGAAAATTTGTATCCGCACATACATACACACACGTACATACATACACACACACACACACACATCCATTTTTTCTAAGGTATGCCAAAATGTTCAGAAACCTTTGAGACGTAAAGATATATAAAAATTTTCATTTTCGATTTTTTTGCGATTACTATAACTTGCCCTACGGGAAGTTAAAAAATTGAAAAAAAATGTATTCTAAGAATAACATGACATGACAAGACATGATTTTTGCTAATGCACTTTACTCACAAGCAGTTCAAATGTTTGTTATTAAACGCGCAATTTTGACGAATTTTGCCAACACACATTGCAGATTAGCCATAAGACCACACGCGACGATCTTCACATTAAATTTATGAACAGAGTTATGAAAATAAACAGTGTCGAACATTTTAAAAAACTAGTTGGTATTGGTATTTTGCTTTCAGGCAAGTTACATGAATTTCCCGATATTTTCAAATAATCCACTTCATCAATACGAAATAAATTAATTTATGAGTGATTGAAAGTAATCCGAGTGGATTTATTACACATAATTGAAATCGATCGATCACCTTAACTCCGAGAGCAAATTTTAGAATTTTTTATAATTGAACCAGTTTTCGTAGAACTTTAATGGCTAAGTTAGTGTGTTCATTAAGACCAAGTACTCTATCGTTCTACCAAGTGAATCGAAAAATTAAAATTAGATTTTAATTTTAAAAAATGTCAAAAAATCTACTCATTTTTTAAATCTTTGATAAATTTTTAAAATTAAACTTTTTGTCGTAAGGCCGTAATATTTCAGTATGTTGAGACCTATAAGACCATGATATATATCGCCAAAAAAAGTTCTATAAAAATCGGCTCGGTAGATTTTTTCTTAAAACTAACCAGTATCATTAACTAACAGTTTTTGATTTTTTAAAATCGTTTCGGTAGTATGAGCTAAAATGTGGTCGAAAAGTTTAACGCTCTTTTCCAAATTACAAAGAAACGGCTCGGCCGATCATTGCACAAAATTGGGAAATGATAATCCTCATAGAGATTCATCAAATGGTTTTTAAAATTCTGAAATTGGTCCAGCCGTTTTTGCGAAAATGTCAATTCACGGCAAAAAATCTGTTCACATACACGCATACACACTAAATTTTTCTAAATTTGGTCTCATTTGATTCGGAATGGCTTGAAACGTCGAGAAAACATAAAATGAGCGAATCTGATTTTTTAAGAAAACATAAACTTCTCCTTCGGGAAGCTTCTTGAGACGCCAATTTCAAGAAGACTAAAAAAAGAAGCTACCCAAAAATAATATTGAAGACCATTAGAACTACAACTTATTGTTAGTATATGTGAACAGAAACGTTGAAAGACTTAATGGAGTGACTCTCAAACTATCGATTAATATTGTAATAATTTATACGTGTGTTTGAAAGTGTGTGTGTGTGTATAAGCCAAACATCTCATAGGATTATACTGTATTCTGATTGCTTTTAGAAATAAAATGAGTTCTTGAACACCAATGGATATATATATATATATATATATATATATATATATATATAATCACATTGCCTTTACGAATTATATCATGATACTTTGATTAAAGTAATTATCACGCAAAGAATCAATTATTGATTATAAATATTTAATTTTAATACACTCGACTAAAGATAATTGCGAAAGTTGAACGACAATTTAATAATAGCGTTGTTCGTCGCCCCTAAAAATGCGTCGAAATTAATTTGTCGGCCTTAACAAGTTGAATTAACAGAATTTATAAAATGACAAGTCTTTTGCCATCAAAGATAAGTGAGTTTGGATGCATCGTCTGAAGATTTTCATCGATATCTAAAAGCTCATTAAAGCAGGATTTGAATATCAAAACCTTCTGATAATCCAGATCTAATAAAGCGACGCGTTTATCACGATATTCTATTATCATTCATGAAATTCAATGATTATAGCTACTGCTGATTTAATAAGAATATAGAATTTAATCATGTTTGATGTGCTGTCATAAATATTCGATAATTTGAATGGCAGTGAGCTAACATGGTTTCATTACTTAAATTAATATATTTGAAAACAACGAAATATGGGATTAAGCACTTATTTGGATTATTTTATTTAAATGAGCCATAATCAGTAATTCTTTATTAAATTTAATTGCTGGAGTTATTCTCTACAGTTTTGAGGTAACTATGTACCTTATTTCTTTGCGGTTTATCCAAGTTCACTTTAGATATAAGGTAGTGTGAAATAATTAATAATGAATCTATTGAGTATTTTTAAATGCAATGTTTTTTAATAAAACATTCAGTTGCACGCTAGTTTAATATTAGTCAATGAATTTATGTGCCGGAAATTGCATCGAACTTCAAATTAGTATTAGAAATTGTAACATACCTGACCTTTGTGCTCAGAAAAATTACTTGCTATATCAAAGATATAATATGAATCTGAGTTTATAGTGTATATATTAAAATTATCAATTATTTGACAGTCATAAATAACAGTAAAAGTGATAAAATAAGACATTCTACATGTATGGTCTCAAACTCCAGAATCTGATCCAGGGGACAGTATTATTATATGTTTAGCGGTTGAAAATAATTTACCATTCCGAAATTGAAAAGAAAAACTACATTGAAATCAATTTTTGTGGAATATCAAATATTTTTGGGCATTTCGCAAAGGAAAATACTTAAGGCTACAGTAAGTGTCCATTGGTATGAGACAAATGAAAACATTCATAAATACCTAATAATAAAACATTTTAAAATATTGTAAAGAAAAAGGTCGTAATACCATGCAAGAATAGAAAATCATTTTAACTAAATTAAGCAGATAGTTGTACATAATAACTACCATAACAAATAGTATAGCACATTTATAAGTAAGAGTTTACGTGGTCGTTTATATAAATATAAATCTGCTCTTTTATTCAAATTTTTAATTTGCTGTTTTTTCTTTGTTAATATGAATTTTAAGGAATTTATCAATATTATTAAACTGTTCATCAAAATCAAATTTCGATTGGGTGGATTTTAATAAAAGCCACAGCAAAGCGTGGCTATAAGTATGCTAGTATATATATATATATATATATATATATATATATATATATATATATATATATATATATCTAATAAGTTATCGATATATATATATATATATATATATATATATATATATCGATGCAAGCAAGAATGCATGGTATAGAAACTTTATATAAGAGAAAAATAAAATATACAAACTATTTATGAAAACTAGAAAGGTCTAATTTTGGACTAGATTTTACAAAAGATCCAGCCTACTTTTTTAATGCAAAATATAATATTAGTAATATATTACAGTATTATCAATATACAGAAGCGCCAATTTTTTATATCAAAAAAGTTGATCTCAGTAATGCTAGCCGAAGTGATTTTGCACATTTTCTCTTCAAGTCAATAAATGTTATTTCATCAAACCCATATCACAAATGGAAAATAAACAAGGCTGGCATTCCAGCGCCCGAGGCGCGACTAGAGTTTTTCGAATTATTTCCATTCATCCCTCGGAGATTATTGAGATTTAATAAGCGAAAATCACCCCACAGCCGGCATTAATGATTCCTTGAGTGAGATGTGTATCTCACTGTGCACTTATACACAAAACTTTTTGAAACGTTTCTTTTATGGAAAGACTTATTCAACGACGATCGTTTGGAGGGATGATGATATAAGAAATGAGAACACCCTACTAAGCCTATATCTTCAAATCGGATTCATGGGAATTTTGTCATATTGGTATTGCGGTATTGTGTTATTTATTTATGTGTTCCATAGATTTCAACACCACAAGCATTATCTGACATTTTGGTTTTATAATTTCATTTTTAATACTTGGCTCGCCCGTAGGTAAGCGGTTAAGAGCGACGGGACTTGTTTCAGAGGTCCCGGGTTCGATACCCTCTTCGAGCAGCCTGTTGTCAGGCAGCAGTGACAACGATTTCCACTTGAAAATATAGATACCAATATGTTTCCAAGTGAAAATAGCCTTTGCTCGGCATTGCTGCACCAATAAAATGTCAGCCCTATTAGATTGATTCTAATAACAAATATCATCAAATATGGATGGTTTAACCATTGGGTTACCATCTAAAAAATACGAAGTAACGAGAAGTTTCAGCCCAACAGCTCATAGGACGTAAGGTTCTGATTGCTGTTCAAAAATAACAACAATAATAAAAAAAAGTTTAATATTTTCCACAATCTCCTAAATATTTATAATATGTTGTAATGTGAGTATATGTATATATAACTGCACAAACAGACATTTCAAATTATTAAATCATAAATTATTTTTTAGTTCAAATTGTGACGATAAAATTTTCAACTGTTATTATGAAATAAAGTTTTAGATAAAAAACGAATCAATCGTATTTTCTAATTTACATATTTATAACATATTACGTACGATTTATAAAAGATCTGCCTACAGAAGTACGGCCAAATATTCCAAACTTTATAAACTTTTATAGTAAAACTACCTGTCGTAAGCCTATGATGTTTTAGAATCTTATAATTAGTATTAATTATTAATGAAAAGATAGTTTTGCCACTCTCTATCAAAAACTATATCAATTTTCAATACACACACTCAATTTTCAATACACACATATATATATATATATATATATATATATATATATTTCGAATAGTTATAAATTTTTAAAATCGTTTAAGACAAAAACATGAACGAAAAATTTCGCACTTTCACGAATATAATCGTATCTGTATGGAAAAGGCTCTTTTCTGAGAAAACGCTGAATAAATTTGAAATATTGGCTTTTTAATTTTTAATTTATGATTTAATAATTTGTTTTAATTTATGATTTAATTTGTTTTAATTTATGATTTAATAATTTGTAAAGTCTGTTTATGCACGTGTACATAAATACATACCTTCTATTTAAATATATTTTGCAGAAAGAAATCTAATATTATAAACTGATTGTTTCTTTTATTACAAATAATAGTTTAATAATAATTTAATTGATTCATTCAAATATGTTCATAATATTTAACTACATCAATATGTCGATGCCGTGAATATATTTTTCATTAATGAATAGAATAATTTTACGAAATCTTAACTTTTAATCAAACTATAATCATTTCCAAAATGCAATCACACAGTAAGGTTTGTCAGATACAGTATTTGAAATTATTAACTTTCCGCAGGATAAGTTATTGTAATCGTCCAAAAATCAAAATTGAAAATTTTTGCATTTCTTCACGTTTTGAAGGTTTCTGAACATTTCGGCATACCTCAGATTTTATATCATTAAAGCGACCCAAAGCGGTGTGTGTTTGTATGTATGGATACAATTTTTCGTCCACGTTTTCGTTCGCACGGGTTGATCCGATTTGAATGGTTCAAAAAACATTCGATTCCTATTGATAGGGAGAAGTTATGATTAGTTTTTGGCAAGGACAGGTCCAGCAGTTTTGGAGATACCGAGCTAAATGTGACAAAAATGGCTGTTTTTGAGAGAACTAAGCATCCGATTTGAATGTTTCAAAAAACTTCCTGCTTCTTATGACAAAATAATTGCTTTTTGAACAAAACAAAAATTGAACAATTTTGAAATATTTTTTTTCAAATTCTTTTTCTCAATTTTTTTTCATATTTTGTAAATAATTCATATTTTAATTTTAATTTTGGATAATGTTCTAAAGCTTACCTTCAGTTTATATAATTCTTATAAATATTAGATAATGTTATACAATTTTTAATAATCTATATATGAAAACATTTAATATTTCTCGAACATATTTTGTTTTGGTACGGGAAGTTCCAGCAATTTGGCTTAAGGTGATATCTCTTTTTGTTATAGGAAAAACTTCTCAATAATATAGGGTTTTCACTAATATAGGAAATTTGTTACGATTTCAAAAAATCGTATCATAATGAAAGGTAAGAGATTGCTCTACCTTATACATTAGAGACAAGAACACTTTGTATTTTAACTCTTTTGACTTGGATGCCGCGAACTAAATTTTCAATATTTTTATTTTTTTTAAATTACTTTACTATTAAGTTTATTTATTAACTAAATTATTATTAAATATGATAAAATTAATTAATTAGTTCATAAACAACATAGGATACTTTTTTCTCTGTATCTCTGAAACCGCTAAACCTGTCTTATCAAAAATTTCATCATTTATTCATTTTGTCATTACAAGTAAAATGTTTTTTTTTTATCAAATCGGGTACTCCATTCTCTCAAAAACTGAATTACCGTTTTTGGTCCATATCTCCGAAACGGCAGGACCTATCTCCACCAAAAACTAATCAGCACGTCTTCTTGTCAATAGGAATCGAATTTTTTTTTGAACCATTCAATAGGTTGAATTGTGGACAAAATCAACAAAAAATTGTATCCAAACAAACATACATATTACACAGACACACACACATACATACATCTATTTTTTCTGAGGTATGCCAAAATGTTCAGAAACTCTGAAACGTGAAGATATGTAAAAATTTTCATTTTCGATTTTTTTGCGATTGTTATAACTTACCCTACGAGAAGTTAATAAAAATCTAGCTCGCGCAAATGGACTAATTACGGAGTGAGGAGTTCTGCACAAGTGGATGTGCCTTTATTTCATTAAAATAATTAGATACTCGTGCGAAGCTCTGGAGCTATATGACCATAAACTGAGCTAACGTTCCAACGTATATTTTTAATTAGTTCTTAACCTTCAAAGTTAAAACATACATTATTACTTCGAAATGCACAAACGAAATAACTAATATACTCGCAACGCATCCCATGCCTCAGTTAACTAAGTAGTAAGCAAGTATGCCAAAATCTCTGGAAATTACATTCACCGTAATAATCTTATTCTCATATAATTCAAGTTAAGAAAATTTCACGCAAACTTCTGTCACTCATACGCCAAGCGCGAATGTGCACAATGCATATTATATTAGTCAGGCTGGCGTAAAATAAATTACATTGTTCGTAGAAATACTTAAGACATCTTCAAGTAAGATGATTGTGAAAAGTCTAAAGTTAACCACATACGTTGAATACGAGACATAGACAACAGAACCGAGTTCTGGTGAAAATAGTTGAAACCTAGATGTTTTGTCTTAAGACAAGTTGTTCAGGTGATCATTTCCGGTACCGATAAATGATCGATCTAATCAATAAAAAGTTAAATAAAAAATTTTCATCTGTCCACTACGAAAAGTTTTTTTCGCTTTCAATAAAAACTATCAATACGATTTCCCACCGATATATTTCAAAATGACTTTATTATCTAAAAAAAGGTACATTTTGTAAGAAAACAATTATCTTAGAATGATCTTTAAGACCACGTCCACATCAAAATTAACAAATCGGATTTTGCGATGAAAATATTAACTACTTCAAGAATTTAATAATTTAATATACAAAAACAATTCGTCAATCATAAGCCAAACATAATTTTATCATTAAACTTTTTGTTTATAATTTAATTGGTTTTTGTTTTTGTTCTTTCATATCATAGTTAATAATTTATTGCTTTCTAATTTGAGTATGTATGTATGTATGTATAGATACGAATTTAGAAAAAAATTGAGACAAATTCAGATTACATGGGGCGCTTTCTAGATACATTTAAATACAAATATTATATTCCAAAAATAATTATTATAATTATTATTACCAGTATTAGTCTCAAAACATAATCATTAAATTCAATCTGAAGTTTTTGGATATTAAGGCATATACGGAGCGTAAAATTACAAGAAGATATTTACATAAACAAATATTGTTTATCTACATTTCTAAAATACACATGGGCTGCTTTAATGATATAAAATCTTGATTTTTTGTATTTTGAAGCTTTTTCATTATTTTACCAATTTTTCTTACTATTATTCGTTTGTGCTCTTATACGCATATATATTCTTGAATATTCTTAGTGATCTTCGTTATTATTGTGAATATTGTAATCTTATAAAAAATGTCTAATCAGATTATTGCAGTTTCTACTTTACCAGATAATTAATTTTCGATTATCTATTTCTCATTAAAATATATTTAATACATTTTACTTTAGATACATAGTTTACATATACCTAAACTTTATATTATAATGTTTCAATGAGAGAACGTTATAATAGTTTTGCATTGTTATGCATTTTGCCAGTTTTTGATTTGCCAGAAAAAGTTATAATAGTTTTTGCTATATTAACTTCCCGTAGGGTAAGTTATAGTAATCGTCCAAAAATCGAAATCAAAAATTTTTACATTTCTCGACGTTTTGAAGGTTTCTGAACATTTTGGCATACCTCAGAAAAAATGGATGTGTGTGTGTGTGTGTGTGTGTGTGTGTGTGTTTTGTATGTCCGCGTTTTTTCGTCCACGTTTTCGGGCGCACGGATCAACCGATTTGAATGGTTTAAAAAACATTCGATTCCTATTGATAGGGAGATGTGCTGATTAGTTTTTGGCAAAGGCAGGTCCAGCCGTTATGGAGATATGGAGCAAAGAGTGCAAAAAATAGAAAGCGAGTTTTTGAGAGAACGGATCAACCGATTTGAATGGTTTAAAAAACATTCGATTCCTATTGATAGGGAGATGTGCTGATTAGTTTTTGGCAAAAGTAGGCCCAGAGGTTTCGGAGATACAGAGCTAAATTTAAAAAAAATGGCTGTTTTTGAGAGAACTAAGCGTCCGATTTAGATGATTGAAAGAACTTTCTGCTTTTTTCAACAAAATAATTGATTTTGGAAAAAAAAAATTTTTGTTTCTAATTTTTTTTTCAAAAAATTTTTTTTGTAATTTTGGATTAAAAATTCAAAAAATCACCCAAGCTAAGCACAGTCTAAGCGCCACTCTCGTACAAATGTTTACCCAATTGCGTTTAGACTGTTTGTGTACTGGAGCACTTTTCCAATTTTGTGAAAATTATTGAAAAATGTGAAAATGCCGCCAAGCTGAGCACAGTATAAGTGAAAATGTCGCACAGAATTATTTGCAAATGCGTTTAGACTGTGACTATGCGGGAGCACTTTTTCAATTTTGTGTAAATTTGGCAACTATTTTTTTTTTGGAATTTGATTCGAAATGAAATGACGATTGTTAATGTTCTGGAGATATTAAATTGATTTATTTATAATTAACTTTCCATAGGGTAAGTAATCGCAAAAAAATCGAAAATGAAAATTTTTATATATCTTCACGTTTCAGAGGTTTCTGAATATGTTGGCATACCTTGGATAAAATTGATGTATGTGTGTGTGTGTGTGTGTGTGTGTGTGTGTGCGTGCATGTGTGTGTGTTCGGATACAAATTTTCGTCGACGATTTTGGGAACACGGATGAAGCAATTTGAATAATTAAAAAAACATTCGATTCGTATTGATAAGGAGACGTGCTGATTAGTTTTTGTCAAAGGCAGGTCTAGCCGTTCCGAAGATATGGGGCAAAAAGGGCCAAAAACGGTAACTCAGTTTTTAAGAGAACGGAGCGTCCGATTTGTATAGTTCAAAAAACATTTTACTTGTATTAACAAGATGAAGATTTGATCAAATTTTCATGAAGATAGGTCTAGCGGTTTCGGAGATCTAGTAAAAAAAACTAAAAAAAAATAACATTTGGCGGTCAACAATAATCATTAGACATTAGACATATGCATATCAAATTATCAGATATTTTATTGAGATTTTAACAATAAGTATAAGTTTTGTTTACATTCCTATGGGTTCCGTACCAATGTTTTTCCGTTAGACAGCGACGCGGCGCTTACGCGCTTTATATTTTGTCTTTATGCAGTTAAAGCAGTACGATTGCTTTGAAATAAAGTTCAGATCTTCCAAAATATGTCAAAATGAAGATAACATTTTTTCCAAAAAAAAATTTTTATAAAAAAAAATTGTTTAAAAATTTTTTTTAAAAAAAAATTTTTTTTTCAAAAAAAAGTAATTTTTCGTCCAATTTAAAATTTCTAAAAAATCTTATTTTTTCGAAGTATAATTTTTTCAAAAATGTTAATCGTTTTTAAAAAAATAATAATTTTTGGCACGGGAAGTTCCAGCAATTTGCCTTAAGGCACGATGCCTTAATAGCCTTAAGACAGAATTCCACTTACAGCTAGTTAATTTTTTGAAATTACATGCATTAATGCATAATTGCGAAAAGGCATTATTATGCATTTTGCTAGTTTTTGAATGCTGAAATATTACAGATAATTATGTTATTAAAGAAATTTAGCGTTTGCATCTAGTTCATGGTAAAATCTATTCTGTCAAAATAATTTATAAGCTCCAAGTAACTTTGAAAATCACGAAGCACTTATATTCGCAAACGTAATATGTAACTCTAGAACGTAATAGGTTGCTCTAAAATGTAATCTAATTATTTTGTCTATTTTGGGTTATAAATAATTGCAACAAGCTTTCATATTCACCAAAATATATCATATTTGTTTCATATGTAAATGCATTTTCACAATTATGTTACAATCCCAACTTATCGAAATTGTGATTCCCACTCCAATTCATGCAAATTTATATGTAACATCTATTTATGAACAATAATGATTAAATTAATTCGAGACACGTGCCTATTGGGATTGCAATGAGTATATTTTGATGACCATTTGTAGACCGGCGATTAGTTGTGAGTGCTCGAAACTATCTCGAATTTAATGTGAATTATAAATGACATTTGATGGTTCGTTACAGAAGAGCATTATGTTCCATGAATATTCTGTGAATCATTTGATGACCGAATGAACGAATGAAACTAGTCCCCGAGCGCAGAATAATTAATTTTTTTCGTCAGCACTGTTTTATTTGAATTCGTATGTATAAACCAATTCCACTAATTGTTTTGCACCGTAGGAAGAAAGAATGTCACGTTATAGATATCGCTGTATAAAAATTATCTCTACCGTTTTTTACGAACAAGACATAAAAACCTTGAATCATACTTTGTATTTGCAATTATTGCCAAATTGTTCCGACACTTTCAAATATGATCAAATTGCAGAATCATTGACAAAATGCCCAACAAAATGAGTATAATTTAAGTTTAATCTGTTAAAAAAATTTAAGTTTAATAAATTAAAATCAATAATTTATATTTTATTAACCTTTATAAAAAATACCTGAAATTAGTTTATACAAATTCAAAAATTTATTATTCTCCCATTGGAAGTCAACATAAAGTTTGCTCAAACGTGTGCTATACTACTAATTTTAAAAATGCATAGGTCTTACATTTTATTGTAATCTTATGCGAGAATTTAGACAGTACGAGTTTGAAACCGTTAGTCAAATAAGGGCTAAGTTAATGTATCTTGACATTCGGATTATATTCCTACGACTGTTTCTACGAAATAAATATCGATATTTTTTGTATAAATCGTAATTAATTTCTGGAAAAAACGCGGCATTACAACTTATCCCGAATTTGGGGTTCGTTGTAACACCTATCAAAGCAAGTGGTAATGACAAAAAAATAATGCCTCTGATAATTCATTACTCAATTTTTAAGAAAATTGACTTGTTTCTAAGTTTCTAAGTGATTCTATATAATTAAAGTCTCATGTAATACAAATTATCATAAATCAACGATAAATGCAATTAATATCATAAAGCAAATAAACGATGTAGCGTCTCTTGTAACATAATTTATATTGCCAATATTTTGCAAACTATTCATTCCTTCTTCACTTGTATGTATATAAGTATTGAATGTTACAACTCACCTCAAGGTTTTATTACAACTAACCCCAGGTGTGTGCATTTTTACATTAATCATTATAGATACAATTTAGCAATCATAAAAATTGTGGAAGATTGATAAATTTAAAACTTAATAAGATATATAAAATTTAAAATCTAATTAACTAATTAAAATTAATTTTATTTAGTTGCAAAAAGATCAGACTTGCATAAAAAATCTTAGATTAATAAAATTTTTATTATTTTTAAACGTTGACATTATCTGATGCCATTTTCAAATGACTGCAAATTGAAAGAAACAGTATTTAAAATAACTGCTATGACAATGAAAAAGATAACTAGTGGTGCATGGCATCCTGCTTTAAGGCAAATTGCTGGAACTTCTCGTTCCAGAATTAAATATTCGAGGTAAAAAATCAGAAATCAATAACTATTAATCCATGATTAATAACAATTGTTTTAAACATTTTCAAATAGATAGTTATAATCACTATATATTTTATCGTTCTTAAAATATACGGTGACGATCTTATCGCTCAAAACACTTGAAAAAGTTTACATTAACAAGAGGTGTCAAATAAATCCATTTGAGGATATATTTTTTACGATTAGAATAACGCATTTGAAATATATACATTTCCAAAGGGAATTGTGAATTTAAAATTTTTATTTGAAATACTAAACTTTATATATTTTTGAAAATTTAAAAAAAAATATCTGAAAACTTTGAAACTTGCTTGAACCGTATAAGTAAACTTTAAAAATTAACAATCTTGGTACGGAACCCAAAAAAATTACAACAAAATTAGTACACATTTTTAAAAATTTAATCAAATATCTGATAATTTGATATGCATATGTCTATGATCATTTTTGACCGCCAAATATCATTTTTTTTTTTTTTTGTACTCCGAAACCGCTATTCCTGTCTTACCAAAAACTTCATCAATTCTTCATTTCGTCTATACAAGTAAAATGTTTTTTGAATCATTCAAATCTCAAAAACTGAATTACCGTTTTTGGCACTTTTCGTCTCGTATCTTCGAAACGGCTGAACCTGTCTTCACCAAAAACTAATCAGCACGTCTAGATATCAATAGGAATCGAATGCTTTTTGAACAATTCAAATCGCTTGAATTGTGCACCCGAAATCGTGGACGAAAAATTGTATCCAAACATACATACATACTACACACACACAAGCAAACATACATAATTTTTTTCTGAGCTATGCCAAAATGTTCAGAAAGCTTTGGAACGTAAAGATATGCAAAAATTTTCATTTTTGATTTTTTGCGATTACTATAACTCACCCTACGGAAAGTTAAAAATCAAATATATATTATACTTAAAACACAATATTGCATATCTAGACTCTAAAGTTAATTAGAGACGCAAAAGTCACTTTACTTGTACAAAAATCATCATTAGACTTGATCACATCGGTAACAATTATACTATTCGTTCGTCATCCACCCCTTTGACGTGCTTTTTTGTCGGTCACAGACGATTGCACACAAAAAGGCGGACGAGGCCACAAAACCGTCCGAGCTAGCAAAAAGAGAAAATGAGCCATCTAGAGAGTCAGACGCCATATAGGATGCCAGGGAATGCTGTAGTTGTGGCTGTGGCGAAGACGAGCGCAGTCAAAAGACAGAAGCAGATGACACTGATATTCAACGAGCAACGCTCATTTATTTTCGGGTGCAGCGCGACGTTACTTACACTTCTGGCCTTTTGTTCGACAAGCGGCTGCTCTCGGTGAGGGGCGTGTGTTCGTTCTCTACGAGAGGCGGCGAGGTCCCTAGCCCGCGCTAACCCTTTTGCCGTGAAAGCAATTCCAGCCGACAAAGGAAACCCGGAGCGCTTCTATTAAAATACGAGGAGCGGGATGCAAAAGCGAACGCGGTTTCGGGACAGAACGAGAGCCTCATCTTGTGCGAGATGTTTTAATTGCCGAAGAGACCGAAGTTCGTCTGGTAAAGTTGGCGCGAGACCTGGTCTTATTGAAAAGACAGCCATGAAATTAAGGTGCCTTGATATATTATACCGGATATAACGGGTTGAGATTTCTCTATTCCAAAAGCAGGTGTAATATAAGTGAAACTTAAGCTTAGATGGACACAAATATATGGGCATTCTTAGAAGGATACATTTAATTGAATTGCCAACAATACCAATAAATTTTGTCCTGAAATCATCATTAGTTATAAATTTCGCTCCTGCTTCACTCCAATTATGAGAAACTTATTACTATCCTTTTATGTACGCGACAATATTGTATTAATTTTATTTATTTTAATAGAAAAATGTTATGCCCATAATTCTCTATGGAAATCACAATATAGTATAATAATAAATCATAGAATAATTTTTGATAAAAAAAAAATTATTCTATCATTATAACCCGGCGAAAGAACTTAATGTGTTAATCATATAAAAAGTTAGAACAATAAGAATTTATCAGGGTGCTATATTTTGAAAATTAATTTTATGCGTTTCAAAATATATTGCTGTATTAATCAAAATTTAGGATTTACAAATGAAATACACATAATAATCTTGAAATAGATTATTATAAATAAATACTGTAACATTGTCTAATATTATATTTATAATTATATATTTTTAAGAATTATATAAGCTGAAACGCAAAGTTGAAAATATTTGTTTAAAGTATATTAGAACTTAATTCAGAATTACAATTAAAATCTGAATTATTTTCTATATACAAAAAAAAAATTTTTGAAAAAAAAATTTTTGAAAAAAAAATTATAAATTAAATAAACTTAAAATTTGAAATAAAATTAAATTTTAAATTTTATTTTGAAAAGCAATTATTTTGTTAAAACAAGCAGACAGTTTTTTGAATCATTCAAAGTTTTCTTAGTTCTCTCAAAAAGTACCATTTTTTGCACATTTAGCTCTATATCTCCGAAACCACTAGACCTGCCTTTGGCAAAAACTAATTACCACTTCCCCCGTCATTACGAATTGAATGTTTTTTTGGATCATACAAGCCCGATTTTTCAATCACTCAAAAACTCGATTTCTATTTTTTGCACTCTTTGCTTCGTATTGCTGGACCACTTCTTGCCAAAAACTAATCAGCACATCTCCCTGTCAATAAGAAACGAATGTTTTTTGAACCATTCAAATTATTTGATCCGTGCGTCTGAAAACGTGGACGAATAACTGAATCCATACATATATACATGCATACATACACACACACACACATACACACGCACATCCATTTTTTATAAGGTATGCCAAAATGTTCAGAAACCTCCAAACGTGAAGAAATGTAAAAATTTTCAATTTCGATTTTTACGATTACAATAACTTACCCTAAGTGTAGATAAAAAAAACCTAAAACAATTTTTATATTTATTTATTTATTTATTTATTTATTTATTTGTTTGATATAATTTGTACTTACTGTATCTCAGTCAGACAATTGTTCTGGCATGAGAGATCACAGCAATTATAATAAAAATAAATCTAAAAATCGAGATTGAAAAGAATCATACTTGTGTAAAGGAAAATCTGTGACTTCTACAATGTCAAAATATTTTTTAGAACACACTGAAATCTCTAATATGGTATTTTGGATAGTCGTAAGTTATTTTGATTAACGTTGATAATATTGAATTCAATCGATGCACGTATTTGAACTTACGTTATTCAATTTAAATTATAAATTTTGTACATTGAATGATTAGAATATAAAATTCAATATAAGTATTTAACATCGCATATTTTGTTACTCAAGTGCGTTTTTTTTTTTTAAATCATTAATCGTTTTTTTTTTACCTTGCCCTTCAAACTAGATATATACCATACCATCTAATCTTGCTTTCGATCGAATGTATCTGACAGTATTACAATAGAATCGTTTTAATTCGGATTTTGGGCATTAAAACACCCCAAGAATGCTGTGGTGCGTACGTTTCATGGCGTTTAGTTGACAATAACAACGACAGCGACGGTTTACGTTCCGATAAGAAAGCTCGACCAAAATTACTTTCAACTTTCTAGGTTTTCATCGTATCCAACTTTTTGTTAAAAAGGGATTTGATCAGCTTACACCAAGAAAGTGGAAAAAGATAAATGTTGGCGTAGATAGAACGCCTTTTAAAAATATATTCAAAGGGTATTTAAATCAATAGGTACTTTTATATTTGAATTAAGATCGATTACTTATAAGTTATATCATAAGGTACCTCTGTATTTTCTTTATTTTCTGAACCTTAATATCTAGAAATAGATTGCCTGGTTGTCTCTATGCACATATTACGCCAACATAACTTCTATTCAAATATTACCTGCGACAGTTATTTCTGGTGATTTTGGTAGAACTATTTAAAAATTGAACTCCATTTGAATGGTTTTCAATGTAGTTTAGTATATGGCGCCTTAGCAGCTGCTGAACCTAGCTTCGATATAAATATAAATATTACAAATTTTGTGTTATTTGGTGCTTTTTCTTAATACACCGAAATTTTGTAATATAATATTTATAAAGCAAAATATAATACGCAACAAAAAATGGGCGCATTATTCCAAACAGTATTATTATTTCATATTTATGCCACTTTTCATGAGCCTATATTATTTCGCGATATTTTTTTAAACCATTAATAGTTCTATAAAAAAACGGTTCAGCCAATCTTTACAAAACTTGTCAGCACGAATTGGTTCAGGATTTTTGATTAAAACGCTGACGAAATACTACACTTTTTTGCTAATCACAATGAAACGGCCGAAGTTTGCGCAAAACTAATAAACACCCGTTATCGAGTTCTATCGAATGGAAAATTTTTGAAATCGTTGCAGCCGTTTCTGATGAGAGGCCAAAAATAGGCTCACACACAAATACATATTATATCCGATTTTTTTAGCATTCAAGAATGACTTCGAACGTTGAGAAATCATAAAATTACAAGTCGAAATGTTTTTGTGAAAACAAACTTCTCCTTTGGAAAGGTACGAATTCAGGTACAACTATTAAAAAACCTAAAGTGGCTGTTAAGTATTGTTTTGAATTATTTTATTATTATTGGTATTGAGAATTATTTTTTAAATATTTTTTTATTATTGAATTACTTTACTTTAAATGAGCACAGGATGCAGGTGCAAATAACATAATTTTTCCATACATTTTGTATAGCTTAAGTTAATACTTTGCATTCATTTTTTATATTTCATTATGAAATGCGTCATTAAATTAGTAGTCCCATGTACCGTTCTTAGAAATTGTACCCAATTGTAGGATTATAGAAGAAACACAAATTTCATAATAGTATTAGTGTATAATTGTAAACTACCATCCCTTCCAAGTAGTATTATAATTTTTACATTATATTTTTAAATTTATATAAGTCAGTATTCATTTAATAGCGATACTAGGCAGATGTCTATTGCCATCTTTTCACCTTCTAATAATTACAGTTTTTAAAAGTGTAGTAATTAATAACCTTTAAAGTGATAACGGCAAAGGCAGCAGTAAGGTGTGTTTTCAAGCCCTAACAGTAGTTTATATATATAAATATAACTATATATATGCTTGTATGCTTATTAACAAATAAGCCTATCAAATTAATAATATAGCAATTTTGAAAAGCCGCATTATTGTTCTTTACATATTATTGTTGAAAAAATACAATTTATTTATTGCGATATATGCGGTATATATGTTCGGCAGTCTTACCATCCTACACGACAGTCACAATAATTCGATAGCAATAAGTTAAACCAATTTTTATCACAAATCAATGTCATTCCACGAAGGAACTTGAAAAATTCAAAATCATGATTTCGAAACACGTTCCACCACTAGTTTCTTCAAGAATGTTTTCGTGGGACTATGTCAACCCACTTGTGAGGGGTTTATTTAACAGCCGCCCCGAAACAGGTGAATCTACGCCGCCTTGGTCTTTCCCAACCCATCGCTGGAGGACCGAAAGCTTTCTTCGCTCCACGCAGGAGTGCGGTGCGTTGGGCACGCACCGTGGGATTAGAATTAAGGGCACGCAGCTTTAATTCAATAGTCAGTGACAACATCATGGGCCGTGAATGGAGACGCCGCGACTCTAATGCGGTGTTAGAGCGCCTTTCATAACAGATTACCTTGATACTTTTTATCGAAATACGGAAGGCGAGCGCAGTTCTAATTTTATTGCAATTTCAAATTGTATACGGTCCGCGAATGTAACGGATTTAACATAAATTATATTTTTATTATGTACAATCATTTTTAACTTCCGGTAGGGTAGTTATGAAGATGAAAATTTTTGCATTTTTCGAAGTTTCGAATGTTTATGAACATTTTGGCCTCAGAAAAAATGTGTGTGTGTGTGTTTTATATGTCCGCATTTTTTCGTCCACGTTTTTGGGCGCACGGATGAACCGATTGGAATAGTTCAAACAACATATGACTTGCATTGATAGGCAGATGTGCTGATTAGTTTTTGGCAAAGTTACAGAGATACGGAGCAAATAGTGCAGAAGATACAAATCGAGTTTTTGAGAGAACGGAGTATCCGATTTGAATGATCTAAAAAAAACATTCAATTTATAATGATTGTGAGAAGAGGTGATAAAATTTCAGCTAAAGCAGGTCGAGCCTATTCGAAGATCCAGACCTAAATGTGCAAAAAATGGCAATTTTTGAGAGAACTAAGTGACTGATTTGAATTATTCAAAAAACTTTCTACTTGTTTCAAAAAAATAATTGCTTTTGGCAAACAATTTGTTTGTTTCTAATTTTTTTTTCAAAAAACTTTTTTTTTCAAGTTTTTTTTTTGTATAACAAAAATAATTCAGATTTAAATTTTAATTCTAATTCTGTCCTAATATACTTCAAACAAATAATTTCAAGTTTGCAATTCAGTTAATATAATTCTTATAAATATTAGACAATGTTACAGTATTTATAAAAATCTATATGAAAACATTTAATATCCCTCGATCATTTGGTTACGGTACGCGAAGTACCATCAATTTGCCTTAAGGCACGATGCCATACACAACTATTTATAATTTAGACTAGAGCGTATTTTAAAGGTCCGCGGGTAAAAAGGTTCACTGATATTTCAAAAACAAGTGAAGTTGGGAATTTTTTTAACAATGTTTAAAAATAGAGTGCAAAGGATGTATACCTAGTCACCTTGATTTTTACGACGTTGCTATTAGGTTGGTATATAAATGGCAACCAGTTTGAAAATCCATAACTTGTAAGCACTGTTTAGTTAGACCTTAATATAGTTTTCATGTATACGTCAATTGTTTTATAAGATATTTGTTAATTTTTACCTTAGATTCAACAACCTTAGTGGGTAGGTTGAAATGGACAAACTCAATCTCAAAAGTGTAACTGTAAACAATTAAAATAGTAGTAAACAATAAAAAAGTAAATTAAACTAAAACTAGTGTGATGTGTGGCATCGTGCCTTAAGGCAAATTGCTGGAACTTCTCGGTACCACCGTAACAAAATGTTCGAGGGATACTGAATGTTTTCAAATAGATTATTATAAATATTGTAACATTGTCTAATATTTATAAGAATTATATAAACTGAATTGCAAAAATGAAACCTTTTCATATATTTTCGATTTTTAATTCTATGGTAAAATAATTACTCACAAAGAATTCTGTTTATCTTATTTTCCTCAAATAAATGAATTTATTTCTATTTTAACTTCAAATAACTAAAAACAAAGAAAGATAAAACTCAAGAAAAACATTCTTAATTAAAAATATACGGCGCCCTATTGTATATTAATACACCTTTCTTCACATGACTGACTTCAAGTCCCGTACTTCAATATTATTCCAGTCAGCAAGTCCGTAGGTTTTTGTCAAGGTTATCTTTTCGCATTCGCTGGACAAACATGGTCTAATAAATGGACCTTTTTTTATATTTCATATCATATTTCTAGATTATTAAACAATTTTTGCAGTTATTCTCTGTGTACATTTTGACTACTACATCAAGTCAATTTACTGAATGTTTGAACTAAATTGAGCTTTTTAACGCAGAAAAGTTTTTGTTAATTTCAAAAAAAAGGTTTTGTTAATTTAATATAATTTCAAACGAGTGTAATATATCACTTCTAAAGTTTTTTAGTTGGTATTCATAAATCTATTAAGCAGCGATGAGTCTTTTTTTATAAGCACCTGCAAATATTTTTTGTCAACTTCTTTAAAATGTATTATATAAATGTGTATTAATTACATTCACGAAGATAGTTTTATGTTTTTACCAGAAAATCTGATTTACTAATTTTGTTCTCATATAGTCATTCTGAATCATTTGAGATCAAATTAATAAAAGTGTGTGAGCCGATTTTGAGTTTTGCTCGCCGTTTCCTCAAAAAAACGGCTAAACCGATTCTAAAAATATAAAAGGTATTCGATAAAATTTGATCAAAACTTGCCCTGATTAGTTTCGTTCGGTCAAGCCGCACTTTTATAATTTGCAGAAAAGTGTCATCTATTTTGTCAATTTTTTCCACGGCAGTAGTTCTCAACGCCCTGCTTAATCTGTATTATTCATAGTATAATTCTGAATCGCAATGGAAATCTAACAAATAATCTACCCATGCAAAAGTATGATGCTGACTTATATGCACATAATCTATAATTTTTTGTCGAATTTTCTCTTCGTAGAATGTGAATAAATTATGAAAATTGATTAAAGTTTAGAAAAATAGTCTGCGCTTTTAAGACATACAAACGCGTGCTTGTGCACTATAATTCATTAATACAATTACAATAACTTACTCTACGGGAAGTTAAAATATAAATTAAAAGACGTATTGATTAGCTTTTAGTGACGGAAAAAAAATTTGAAATAGTTGTAAACTGCATATGAATAGCTAAATTTGAACTTATCTTCGAAAAAAAATCCACCAATTATAAAGAAACGAATCGGCCGCTCGTCGAGCAAAATTTACTAATGAAAATTTTTTTACTAGTTGTAACAACTTCTTTAAATCAATTAGTTCTGAGATTCATAAATAACATTTCTACGATATGAAAATGAATAGATAACGTGTATGATAATAAGTGTAACGATTTCACTACTAAATTAAATAAAATTAATTTAACAACTGTTTTTAATCATTTTACAATTAATCAGTTTACTTCGCTTTTGGAGCTAGTTGTAACAACTACCAAGGCAAGTAGATGTTACGGTTACATGTTCAATTTTAACAAAAAAAATATTTCAATATCGTTTAGGATTTAGTAGAGCAACAACTGTTATTACTTACCACTGTTACAAATATAACCCCAATACATAAATGTTTTTAATAGAACGCCAAAATTCCAATTTTAGTGTGGAACCATCTTTGGATTTTTTTTCTTTTGAGATGTGTAGGCTGGGAATGATAAGAATGAATTGACGATATTACGAATGCACATAGATACGTACATTCACAATAAAAATTTAAAGTTTATTTATTAAAATGAGTTAATAGCTAGTTAAAAAAATGACTGAATCGGCCAGCCAATCAAATATCGAGACCTTGCAGAGGTTCAAATCAAATATCGAGTTCTTACAAATTGCCAACTCATTAAAATACACCCTTAACTAGCTTCTCCATGATGAATTGGGAGTTACTTTCAATAGGGAAGAGATTCTAAGACATAGTCATAATTTATAAACCATTCAAATATCCTTACAAGAAAGCTGCTAGAACTAAATTCTAATTATAAGTACAAACTTCTATTTTCCTGTCCTCTTTTTTATTTGACAATCTATATCTCGACACTAAAGAACTCCATCTATGGGTGCAGGTCTTAGTTTTTATTTTACTCAGTACAATTGATTTTATATCTCATGTAGATAGATGATCTAATAAATATCATTAAAAAAATGCGAAAAAACTTGTATTCAAAAGTAAAGATCAATTCATTTTGAAACTTATCTTCCGCGCCTACGTATGTCTCGTTTTCCTCAATCAATTAACGCTCTGCTCCAAGAAGAATACCAATATTACGACGAAGTTTTATGGCACGTACGACGTGCTAGTAATGATGACTTTCTTTTCTCACTATTTTATTTATATTGCGTTCTACGATATACTTTAATCATACACGAGCAGCAGCAAATGTGAACACGTACATAAAAAAAAGTGACCAAAAAAGGTTATCGTTAGCTTTCGTAATGAATTGAGTAAGCTTTTAAATTTAAGTGTAGTTATTAATTTCGTAAACCAGTCAGGGTTTGATACTTTCGCATACTTTTAACTTAGTATGTATTTAATTTATGATGATCAAAAATATTCATATATTTTCAGTAGGGTAGAAGGGGGTTTAAATGTTCGCGAATTCACCATAATTATCTCAAATGTAAGCAAAGTATAGAATTTTTTAGTGATGCTGTTTCAAAACAGAAGAAAAAAGATGTGTAACCAGCCCAAACAAAAGGCGAAATGTGTAATGTGGAAACGCCCTTGCGTTGGTTACTTTTTCGAAATGATCGGCTGAGCCTGATTCTTTATAACAGAAAATTGCGAAAATTTTGTACAAGTTCTTGTAAAAAAATTGGAATCCAATTATTAAAAATCGTTTGAAAGATACAATTTGGAATTTTTGGATTTGTATTAGCTTTTGGCAAAATAAGTAAGGTTGTTTCTTAATAAATGATTTTTAATAAACTTTAAGATATTTTAATAAATTCGAATAATAAACTTTGAGATATTTTAATAAAATCGGTATGGTGATAGTTAAGCTTAGCCTTAATTAATATGTTGTAATATAAAAAGTCTACGGTAAGTGATTTAATTATGAAAATTAATTAAAATTTGGATTAATTGGCAATACTTTCAGAAAAAACACCATGCGTGTATTAAGCAGGTATTTGATTTTTAATCACTTGTAATATTTAAACAATTTGTAGAAACATTGTCCAAACCGAATAACCTGCAATAGTTATATATGTATTACAATCCACTACAGCACCACAGAATGCTTATAAATCACTAATAAATTTATATTAGTATATTATTTAAACAGTTCGGGGAGCAACTTACCTAAAGACAAAATTTTGCTCATATCTACTTATTTTTTATTTTAATTCATTAAATAATATCAAGAAGTTGGTTTGCAAAGTGAGAATATACAAATTAAACATTCTATTTGGTATTCCTTTATTTAAAATCGTTTTTGTTGAATACTGCAATTCAGAAGACTACTATTCGAATAAATGTTCTATTCTGTTGCACGGTATAGTAAAAATGATAGGTAATTGTATGCAACAATGTTTGAATATTGAGAAGTCATCGTTATGATTCTTGAAAAGGGTAGTTTTTGTTTTAGCATAACATTGGACGATCATAATTTTTCTATTACCTCGAATTTATTCATTTCGCCTACCGCAGCCGCATTTGTGAATCGATTAAGGAGTTCTCGATAGCGTCTGCTATCGCGTTTCAAATGCAGATTTGACGATTATCGATATTTTGAAGAGATTATAAGTGTCGGCGTCCGTACAAAACGCTTCTTTACACGCGATTATTCGAGTTCATTGCGTGTCCTGGAAGCCCTCGAGATCGACTTGGGAAATTTTCATAGAATAATAATTGATTGCTGCTTTTCGTAGAGAGCGAAGGGAATGGATGTTCGTTTAAAGACTTCTCCGTCGGCTTAATACTGTATAATAACTTTAGCAAATATTGATAGATTTATGAGGCTTATATTCGAAAATTTATAAGCGGCTGAAGCAGGTTAAATAGCCGAATTAAGATTCCGTTTAGGTTTGTATTAGACTTGAGAGATGTTAATGCTGTTAATGTTAAATACAATGATAATAATTACTAATTTAGCTAATACTTCTTTATCGTGATAATATAAATGACTAAACTAGGGGGTGTATGGCATCGTGCCTTAAGGCAAATTGCTGGAACTTTCCGTACCGTAATTAAAAATCTTGGTACGGAACCAAAAAAAATTACACAAAATGTGTACACATTGATAAAATCTCTATAAAATATTCGATAATTTAATGTACATATATCCAATGAACATTTTTGACCGCAAAATGACATTTTTTTAACTTATTTTTATTGATAGTCCATAACCGCTGGGCCTGCCTTCCTAAAAATTTAATCAGTTCTTCATCTTGTCAATACAAGTAAAATCTTTTTTGAATTATTAAAATCGGAAGCTCCGTTCTCTTAAAAACTGAGTTACCGTTTTTGGCACTTTTTGCTCCGTATTTACGGAGCTGTCGCCAAAAACTAATCAGCACATCTCCTTATCAATACGAATCGAATGTTTTTTGAAATACTCAAATCAGTTGATCGGTGTTCCCTAAATCGTCGACGAAAATTTGTATCCGCACACACATACACACAAATATACATCCATTTTTTCTAAGCCTTGGAGTCTAAGGTATGCCAAAATATTCAGAATCCTTTGAAACGTAAAGATATAAAAAAAATTTCATTTTCGATTTATTTGCGATCACTATAATTTGAATGAATCATATAGTAAAAATATTCATTTAAAGCATATAAGTCAGCTTTAAAACTTTAGCCAGAATTAAAATTGAAATCTGGAATATTTTCGATATACAAAAAAAATGAAGTTTCTTTTTCCAAAAGCAATTGTTTTATTTGACCACCTGAAAGTTTTTTGAATCATTCAAATCGGGCGCTTAGTTCTCTTCAAAACTGCCGTTTTTTGCACATTTAGCTCTTTTTACCCGTCATTATGCATTGAATGTTTTTTGGATCATTCAAATCGGATGCTCCGATCTCTCAAAAATTCGATTTGTATTTTCTGCACTCTGTGCTCCGTCTCTCCAAAACTGCTGGACCTGCGAAAAACTAATCAGCACAGCTCCTTATTAATAGGATTCGAATGTTATTTAAACCATTCAAATCGATTGATCCATGCGCCCGAAAACTTGAACAAAAAATTGTATCGATACATACATACGCACACACAATCTTTTTTTTTTGAGGTATGCCAAAATGTTCAGAAACCTTCAAAACGTCGAGAAACGTAAACAATTTTAATTTAGATTTTTGGACGATTACAATAACTTAAATTAATAAAATATTTAATAATTAATAATTATTTAGAAATTAATAATTATATTTAGAAATTAATAAATTATTGAATAAAGAAAATAACTAATTTTGAATATTTTTTAAGTCTAGAATTTGCGCCATATATGTATAACTAATTTGAGAGATACCATAAAAATGGGCGTTTTAACCTTTGATCCATATTTAACATCGCAATTCCAAAATTGCAATTTTAAATCTAATTTAAACATTCCAAATCCACTCGGTAAATATTAGCTGGGATTAAAGCTAATTATTTTTGTATGGAAATTTAATTTTGATAAATGACTAAAAGGCAAACTCTTCACTAAATTGTTATACATATTTGCATTGCATACATGACTATTAATCCGACAAATACCATCAATTTAATTAGATTTTTTATACTTGAATTCATTTTTAACACTTACAGTTCTACAAAAAAGTTTGATTTAAAAATGAAAAAACCCACATGTAAACTCAGTTCGTATTAAAACTAATTATTATTATTATTCTGAAATTTCATTCTCACGAATGACTAAATGCAAATTGTTCACTTATTTTTTCAACAAAGTTTAGTTTTTTTTAATAAAGTTCTTAAATTGAATTCTCAAGTGCTGAAATGGTAGTTGAGTTTTTAAGATAACGGAGCGTTCGATTTCAAAAAACTGATTGCATTTTTGGAATGCAGATCTAGCGGTTTCGGAGATCTAGTAAGAAAGCAAAAAAAGCCATTTGGCGATCAAAAATGATTGAGACATAAGCACATCAAGTTATCAGATGTTTTAAATATTTCAATGTTTAGTACAATTTTAAAAAATGTTCAAAATTTTCAAAAAAATAAAAATAGGAATACAAAAACAATTTTCAAAAGAATTTTCAAAAAGTCAAATTATTTAAAATCCTCAAATATAATTTTTTCAGTGTTTAAAAAAATTTAAAATTTAAAAATTTGAAATTTTGTGTCAAAAATTTGTTTTAAGGGACGATGCCATCCACATTGCAAATTGATTTTACAATTACTAAAACTGAATGAATAGGATTTTTTTAAGTATAATTATAGTCATTTGTGTTTTTTATTGCGTATCTATCCGAATTAAAAAATTACTTGTTCGATGTTTTTCAAAATTCTCATTCGTTTTGTTGAGTAATAATTTTAGCTTGCAAATTTGCAGTTTTAGAAGCAAGATATTAGTTGTTTAATTATTAGTATTCTTGGCAATTTTTATTTAATTTATCAAAAACTAGTTATAGTAATGAATGTAATTTCATATAAAAACATTGCATTAAAAAATTAAAGCATAGCAGTAACTAACAAAATAACGAAAGAAATAAAATCAATATTATCTTTAAATGTTATCATTGTACCGAATATATTGTACAAATGTTTTTCATCTTGATTTAAATTTCTGTTAACGAAATGAGTTTATTTTAATATGTAAATGAGATTATAATTAGATATAATATATACAACTGAAATTGTTTTCTCATTATAAGAAATCGTACAGTTTTGTACGCTTTTATGTAATGAGGTCAACGGAAGATTTCTATATAAAACTTTTCCTCAAGTATCGCAGCTTTGAAGTGCCGTTTCCTGTTTTCTGCGCGACATTATGTTCATCTTAAAGAAAATGATAAATGACATTGTGTTTTGCACACGATCTCGTTGTTAATATCATAATGATGGCTGGTGTCACACTATTTTTGTTACACTATACTATAACATAAGTGTCATCGATAGAACTTGTATTATGGAGAAATTTTTTCGTTTTTTGTAAACATTAATCACTCAGAGAAATCGCGGAGACATTGCTTTATTTTGGAAAAAAAGATAATTTTTATGCTAAGTTTGGAAGCATTATAACAAGAAAGTTGTAACTTTTATTACAGAATCCTTTATATACTCTTCGATAAATTATATTCAATCAAACCTTCGATAACGCAAATAATTCGCACCGTGAAATTGGAAAACGAACTAAAAATCTGTTCAAATTCGATTTGGAGTTGACAGATGTTAATGTTAATTAGGACAATGGTAATATAAATATTAATTTAGCTGTTACTTTTACCATAAATAATGACGAATAGATCTTGCATATATTTAACATTATTTTAGTAGTAGTAGTAGCAGTAGTAGTAGCAGTACATAGCTATGATTTGAACTGACATTTTACACAAACATATTGTAAAAATGGAATAGTCTATAATAAGAATTATATTTAAGTCCTTCGTACTATCTACTTACTAATCTCAATTGTTGGTTGCGCGGTAAGAACTTATGGTCTGAACAAAAACCGTGTTCTCGGAGAGTTGTCGCAATAACAACTTCGCGTAAAATGGAAACTGCATACCTAAATTACTAAGATGTTAAATGTTATAATAATATATGTATATCTAAAATCTGATACTTGCATAATTAAATATTACCAATAATTAACCGCCAATTAAAATGTTATGAGTAATGATATGTATTTATAAAAATGCAGACCGTAGATATTAAGAAACATACTGACAATTTATCCTGATTTATACATATATTGACTAACTATATGTAATTCATTATCATAAATGAATTGTTTCAAAAAAAGGCTGATAAAGTCACATATTAGGCAGTTTTAACAATGCTATGATCAAAGACGATTTTACTAAGAAACGAAATAAAAATTAATTAGTAGAATATATTACAAGTAATACGGCAGGTAAAATGGATATAAAAATGCTCCTAATATTACAATATATTACTACAATTATTAAGAATTTATTTACTATCAATTATGAACAAACTCAAATCATTATAATAAACAGTTATGATGAATATTTCATGATATGTACAATAACTGACATTTCATCGAGATAAATTAAATCGAACTTATTATAACTAATTAGTTTTTTATTTTAATTTTTTTTTTAAGTTGTTGCAATATTTAACAAGAAGTAGCCTTATAAAAAGAAAAATGGTTCTTTTATACTATGACATCAAACATTTTGTTGTAGCGACCGTCATTAAGACTTAATGTATCATGTTCATTACTTAGATTTTATCAGCACGCAACAGAGCCAAAATTATAATTTTTGCTACTGTTAATTAAGTGATGGATAATTAGAATGTTATGATACAAACAATATTCGTAGAAGCTTTAGTCTTCGGATACATAACCTAATTCATAAAATATATCAATTTAATATTATTAACTTCCCGTAGGGCAAGTTATAGTAATAGCAAAAAAATCGAAAATGAAAATTTTTAAATAACTTTACGTTTTAAAACCTTCTGAACATTTTGGCATACCTTAGAAAAAATTGATGTGTGTGTATGTGTGTATGTGTGTGTGCGTGTATGTGTGTGCGTTCGGATACAAATTTTCGTCGACGATTTCGGGAAAACGGATGAAGTGACTTGAATAATTTAAAAAACATTCGATTCGTATTGATAAGGAGACGTGCTGATTAGTTGCCAAAAACGGCAACTTAGTTGTTAAGAGAACGGAGCGATTAGAATAATTTAAAAAACATTTTAATTGTATTGACAAGATGAAGAAGTGATCAAATTTTCATGAAGATAGGTCTAGCGGCTTTCGAGATCTAGTAAAAAAAGTAAAAAAAAAATCCATTTGGCGGTCAAAAATGATCATTAGATATATGCACATCAAATTAGCATATATTTTTTAGAGATTTTAACAATAAGTATAAATTTTGTTTACATTCCTATGGGTTCCGTACCAATGTTTATCCGTTAGACGTCGATGCGGCGCTTACGCGCTTCGATATCTCGTCTCTATGCAGTTAAAGCAGTACGATTGCTTTAAAAAATGTTATGAATTTCCAAAATATTCCAAAATAATTTTTTTTTCAAAAATTTTTTTTTTCCAAAAAAATGTAAATCTTTGTCAAAAATTAAGTTTCTCAAAAATCTAATATTTTCAGAATAAATTTCTTTCAAAAATGTAATTTAATTTACATGCAAATTTTTTACAAAACTAGCTGTAAGTGGAATTCTGTCTTAAGGCAATTAAGGCATCGTGCCTTAAGGCAAATTGCTGGAACTTCCCGTACCAAAAATTATTATTTTTTTAAAAACGATTAACATTTTTGAAAAAAATTTACTTTGAAAAAATAAGATTTTTGTGAAACTATAAATTTGACAAAAAATTACTTTTTTTTGAAAAAAAAAAAATTTTTTTTTAAAAAATTTTTTTTTAAAAAAATTTTTTTAATTTTTTTTTGAAAAAAAAAATTTTTTTTCTTTATTTTGACATATTGTGGAAGATCAGAACTTTCTTTTCAAAGCAATCGTACTGATCTAACTGCATAGGGACAAAATATAAAGCGCGTAAGCGCCGCGTCGCTGTCTAACGCATAAGCATTGGTACGGAACCCATAGGAATGTAAACAAAATTTATACTTATTGTTAAAATCTCTATAAAATATCTGATAATTTGATGTGCATATGTCTAATGATCAATTTTGACCACCAGATGGCATTTTTTTACTTTTTTTACTAGATCACCGAAACCGCTAGACCTGCCTTCAGAAAAATTTGATCAGTACATCTTGTTAATACAAGTAGAATATTTTTTGAATTATTTAAATCTTCAGGAACTTTATGCCGCATATCTTCGGAAGGGCTAGACCTGCCTTCGCCAAAAACTAATCGGAACGTCTCCTTATCAATACGAATCGAATGTTTTTTTAATTATTCAAATCGCTTTATCCGTGTTCCCGAAATCGTCGACGAAAATTTGTATCCGAACACACATACCCACGCATACACATACACACGCACACACATACATCCATTTTTTCTAAGGTATGTCAAAATATTCAGAAATCTCTGAAACGTAAAGATATATAAAAAATTTCATTTTCGATTTTTTTGCGATTACTATAAATTACCCTACGGGAAGTTAATAAAGTTGTATTTATTTTTTAAACAAATTAACATAATTTAAGCAATTACTGATATTGTAAGTATGTTTAACATTATCAATTGTATATCAATTAATTACTTTTTAGTGAAAGCGAAAATTTTATTTCAGAAATGAACAGCTGAACATTTCACCTAAATAGTTGGATCTCATTTATTGTCGATCAAATTGATTATGTATTCGTATAGCTAATTTCATGCAACTTACTTTAAAGCAAAATGCCACTTACAACTAGTTCATTTATCTATTTACAGTAGAACTATATCAAACATCGAAATACATTCGTTATTAATTATTTATTTGCATATATACCTAGGTGCCAAAGCAACAATCTTCAATATTAATACCTTAACGAAACTCGGTTGAGATTCCGCAAAAGCTGTAATTCCGTCCGCACCCGAAAGCTGGCACCTCGGCGGAAAAGCCCGACCGTAGCACGAAAACGAGACGAACTGTACTCGTACGTCGAGCTTAAAGCTTTTATCGTCAGTATCCCCGCGAATTTCACCGCGCATGGTCCTACGTTCGCTTGCGGTAAATAATAAAAAACATCGTCGCGATAATTGTACGTCTATTACGCGTGTGATTAAAATCAATCGTTACAATTTGTTTGGATGTTCTGTTAAATTGTATAATCCAATTGATATTATTAAAAGTGATTTGTGCAAAAGTTTATTAATAACATGTTATGTACCACAACTTTGGATTAACGAGTGAAGTTTTGAAGAATTTCCGCCGCTTCTGATATTTTTACTCGCTGCCGCGTTATAAGTATACTTATACATGTTTGTAATGTTAGGCAGAGTTGAGGTTATATTGTCTTTCAGAATTTGCATAATATAAGCTGTTTGTTCTTTAATTAAAACGCAAGATGAAATGTTGTGTTTGCGAAATGTGCGTTTAATAAACCCTTGTATTGCGACTGTGTAGGGGCTTTATTGCTCTTGTATAAGGTTGGTTATTAAAAAACATTTCTGTATTATGAATAATTTTAAGTTTATCTCTGTGGTATATTATGAGTTGAATATTAGAATGTATTAATGTATAGTGTTAAATTATTAATGATTAGTTTTTATGTCTTACAAAATTTGGCGCAAGAAATTTAGTTTTATATTTATTTATTCATATTTAATTTCGGAAAACCTAAGATTTTTAATATTTCTAATAACCTTAGTCCTATTAATTAAAATACATTTGTGCCTTTCCGAAATAAACAAAAATATTAGATTTTTTGAACTGTCGAACCTTTTATTACAATTTATGACGAATGAAATACAATGCTTTCAAATTAATATGATACAATTGATGACATTATTGTATCAAAATTAACATTATGAGAAAATCTAATCTAAATCATAATACGAATGTATCTTGATGTTTTGATAACCGTTTTCAGAATACTGAAATTGACAGAATTTTAGAACACTGAAATTGACAGCAGTCATTTCAGTGTTTTTATAAATCATAATTGTCCAAATTAATTGCAACTTCTAAAATTTCATACTTATAAAATTTTAGGTAATATTCCCTATTCGTTTTAGAATAAAATCGGTAATATTGCCTAGAAGTTATAAGCAATAAAATTTAAAATTGACCCAATAGTTTGAGTCCATTCCAAATCGTTTACCTAATTACATTTGTAGAGGAAACTAACTTAAAATGTTCAGTAAAATTTGGAAATCTCTAACCCCTTATTATTATTCTCAAGACATTTTCACCAAGACTTTAAAGTGTATCCGCAAATCGAAAGTTATTTTTTAATATACCTATCAAAAACCAAGAAATTGTCGTAACACACATGATTTGTAAAAGGAATTAAAATTTTATAGTTCTTAAATGTTTAACACAAATTGGAAGATTTCAATCTATATAATTTCATGTTCTAAAAGAGGCAAATGATATAACTATAAATTCAATAATTAAAAAATAATACTAATTAAAAAAATAATTTTCAAATTCTCAAAATTGTAGTTACAGCACGTAAATAAATCAAATTAAGTAATAATTTGTGCTAATATGTGTTTTTATGTATATAGAACAAATCTATTGTATAAGATAATATTTTAAATACTTACTTTCGTAGATTATCTTACATAGAGAATAGTACAAAATATACAACAAATACTTTTAAACATTATAATCACACGTTCAGATCTATTTTTTATTCATATTTAAGATCATAGGTTTTATTACAAATCTCTCTGTATAACAAAAAGAATAAAAAAATCCTGAAACAGTTGTCCGATGTGTAGAATAACTTGAACTTCAACTAAATTAATAAAAACCTAAAAATGACATGATTTTTATTCACGAATGTGAGCAAAATACGTTAGTCGTTATCATTTTCAACTCAAAGCTTTTCAATAATAAAATTATCAAGTATTTTTACATTTTACAATCTTGATTAAATGCACCAACTTTTGATGAAACGTATCAACACACTCTAGCACATTTTAAAAATTCACTGAATATATGAAAATTTTAATTTATAGTCCAACAAAAATTTTTAATACTAGATAACTTAGGTTAATTATTCTATTTTTACTGTGGTCCTAGAAATGTTACACGCAGCTGCGGTTTCAAGGTTTAAATGAACACAATTAATAAAATTTAACCACAGTAAAATGATGACAATTTCGCAAAATACTAGAAGATTCATAAAACTTGTCAATACAATCTAGTACATTTTGAAAATTCACTATATAATAAAAAAATGAAATTCATAGTCCAACAAAAAGTTTTGATTCTTGAAAACTTAAGGCATTTATGATATTTTTACTGTGACCCTAGAAATGTTATATACAGATACGGTTCCAAGGTTTAAATTAACAAAATTAATAAAAATTAACCACAGTAGAATGATCACAATTTCGAAAAATTCTAAGGGGTCAAGCTCAAAATTTTCAAAGTGATTTTTTTTTCTAAATTTCGCAGAGCAGTCAAAGTCAATTCTGTTACCCCGTTTTGGCTTGATTGGCATTAAGGTTTGGGGTACCTTATACCATTCTTTCATTAAGCAATATAACGTGTAGATTTATTTTCTAATCATGAAGTAAAACAAATATTTATTATCACAATACTAATATCATTAATACTTAATAACTTGATTTTGATCTCATTTTTTGCAATGTTATACTTGTTTTCAAATGAAAACGTGAAATTATCTAAATTTGTAGATTTTTCAATCTGGAATTGTTAAGATTATTATTAACATCAATCTCCAATAAGACGTTACTTCGTAAAATGTTTTGGAAATAATTTCATATCGAAACTTAAACGCAATGAATTCAATTTATAAATTTCTGTGCCTTGAAGTTGTTTGAAGTCGCAAATAACGGCATGCTTTTTCCTTCATAATGTGAACGTATCTAACTTTCGAAAAGTTAAATGTTACGTTTATTCTATTTTGTTCCGAGTTATGCTTTCGCAAGACATTCGTAAAATCACCTATGTAATGTGCGCGTGACGTATATTTGAATGTTTTTACCCATTTCGGTTTGCCATGCTTATATCAAGGGAGATTTTTTATCAGTTCTCTTTACCACAAAGAGGAAATGATTTGCCGCAGGCAAACGATTTTCGCATTATAAACAGAAAAAAAGATTTTTATCAAATATTTCGCATCCTTTGGAATTTACTTTGAAACAAAATTAACTTTTGTGATATCTATTTGATACGTTTTTTATTTTATATCTTTTTTCGCTTAAAGACAAATAGTGAAAGTCATAAAGGAAAGTATTTATTTCAGTACGCAATTAAAAATATATAATGTGAATTAATTAGGGATGACATACCCAAACTATACCCTGATCAACCCATAGCGGCTAATAGAACAGAATGAAATAAATATAAATATTGGCTAAGTCGTACTTTTTTTGGAGAGTTTTTTTTTTGTTTACAAACGCAAATCTACTGTATATTCCATCCAAAAACGACCCATCTGATATTTGCCGAAAAGTAATCAAGGCAATTCCTAACCAATTTTTTCATTTTCAATATTGTTAGATAAAATGTTGACTGAAAGTTTTACAATTTTCAGCTAATTACAAAAGAAAAACGGTTACACCAATCGTCCCACAAAACTAATCAACGCAAGTAATCATCTAATTGCATACAATAGCTTTTAAACATTCAGAATCGGTCCAGCTGTCTTTGACAATATGTCGATAAAGGTCAAAAATCGGCTCACACAACATACACACATGAACACTAACACACAAATGCAATATCCAAATTAGGTCTCATTCGATTCAGAATGACGTAAAACGTAAAGAAAACCTGAAATTAGCTTATTAGATTTTTTCACGAAACATTAACTCCTCCTTCCGGAAGTTAGTTATGAATTTCATTAAAATAGTTGATAGTTTTTAGTTGAAGTATCTCTGATATAAAATCTGATCATATAAAATAATTAGATGTTTATATGATAATCCCACAAAATATCTGGATTCTGACTAAGTACGTATAATGTTCGTTTGGCAATTCAATTTCAATAATCCTAATCCAAGCGATTGAATAAGTTAATAAATAGGTAAACTATAATTAATTACTGAATTTCAGACAATAATTCTCAAAATCTGTAACCTCCTATTCTCATAGCATTTTTACCAAAACTTTAAAATGTATCCGCAAATCAAAAGTTATTTTTTTAGTATACCTATCAAAAACCAACAAATAAAAATTCGAGAGCTTACAAAAAATATAATATGATGCTATTGAGCATTAAATTAAAACTTCAATTTATAAATTGTGATTAAGTTTACACCATCTTGTGATTTGTAAAACCTTACTAATAAACCTAATTTGTAAATAGTCTCTACAGAATAATTCTTGGATTGTTTTTTATTAAATTTTAATATTAAAATTAATTACTGTTTTAATGTTTGTAATAATCAAATCAAATCACACTAAAAATTTATCTAAAAAAATTACATGAAACAATTATACTAATTACGCATTTTTCTTTAACTTTCTTTTGAAAACATTTGTCATTATTTAGACAATTGTTTTGTGCATACGAAATTGAAGCTTAGATTATAAAGAATTTAATATTTTAAATCAATGTCATATATATGAATCAGACTCCTCTTTTATTTTTTTTTTATAAAAATGATAGCCAAATAAAAGTTTCGCCTATGAACTTCAGTCGTCATAACGTACAAACAAAAGTTTCATTGTTAAATTGTCGTTTCTGATATTTCCTTCCATAGTCGATGAGAATTAAATGTTCGAACAAAAATAATGAAAAGAGTTTCAAGTGATGCTGCTTGAGCATTTTTTGAACAAGTGACATCGTACCCAACTTTTGAATTAATTTTATTATAGGGAAAAAGTTTTGTTTGAATCTCCTACGAGCAAAATAAAATCATAATCTCAATTAATCATTCTCTTCATTTTTCCCTGATATGTGTTTAGATATTCTATCTATAGAATTCAGATTTAGCAACTTGTAAAATTGTGAAAATAGAATTTTGAAATTTTGACACTACCCATTATTTTAAACCATATTTCACGAAAAATTAGAGTTTATAAAAAATATTAAAATGAATTTTTTATCCTACCTAATTATCTTTGCTCCTCAGTATAGTCTTACATTTTCTCTATCATAATCTATTTTATATTATAAAATACTTCTAAGAAAAAAATTGCGTTATTTCATTTCATGTTATTTAAATAATCTCTTACTGCTTGCCTATTTACAGTTGATTAAATAATACGAATTACATGAAAATTATGATTGCATAAAATTTGAGTTTTTATTTGATTTGGTAAAACATTACGTTTACTTAAAATAGTTAAAATGATACTATAAAATAAAAATATTAATTTTAATTAAATTTGTTTTTGGTATCTGATATTTGTCATACTTTCATAATCAAATAAATTTAAAAATGTTTAATACAAAATTATCAATTTGATACTGTGCTATAAATTGATAAATTTTCTACGTGAAATAATATTTATTGAGCGAGTGAAATACTTAGGAGTTATAACACATTAATTAGAATAATAATTATTTATTCAGTTTTTGTAAGTGAAAATTGTAAAAAATAAGATTACATTTATTGCTAAGCAACAAGCTCAACTTGAGCTGTCAAAATTATTTATTTTAATTTAAAACAATTAGTTTTTTACTCGAAATATTTTCATAATAAAGTTATCCAGTATTTTAGCAGTTAAGAATGCTTAATGGTGAAATGCGCCAACTTTTGATGAAACTTGACAACGCACTTTAAGATATTTTTTTTAAAGGAGGTCCTTTTAAAGTCGACCAATTTTAAAATAGTTAAGTTTGCAGTTGAAGAAGTCTTTATTCTTGAGGTATAGTGTTTTTATCCTTTACTGATAACATTAATAAAATTAATTAATCACAATAACCGCAAAATGATATTTCCCACAATGTTCTGAAAAAAGAGTTCATAAAAACTCAATTTCTAAACATCGTGAGATAAATATTTTTTCTGAATATTTTTAGGACAGTTAAGGTCAATCTATTACCCCGTATCGGCTTGACATTAAGTTCTGGTACACCCCATAAAATGAAGAAAATTAAAATTAAATTATAAGTTTTAAATCATAATTATCTAAAATACTTTCTAAAACTTAACTTTGTTCAAAAAAAATGTACAATTAGCGGTACAATCTCGAATTTAATTCTGCTATTATTTTTTATTCATAGTCCTATTATTATTTTGTGAATCTATTATATAATGCCGCAAAGTTTTCGGAATAAACTCTGAACTTGAATCTATAAAGATCAATTCATTGAACAACTTTCCCGAACACTTAAATAAATGAACCCGAGTCGGAACGCGATGGAAAACGTACTATTTTGAAACAACGGGCGGGCGTACGGTCGGCTCACTCGCACTGTACGTCGTCGAAATAACTTTGTGTTTAGTTTCCGATCGGGAATAATGATAAGACTCATTCGCGGATAAATTACATTCAGGTATATTACAACTTTTCAGAGAAATGTACGGAACAACCAGGATTTATCGCGGTATTACGTTACTGTGCATATTCGTATGAAATATTACTTGTGAATATTCAAGTTTTATTATCAGAATGCGAGCGCAGATATAAACGAGGGAGATGAAAGAATTAAAATTATATTTGTATAGACAACCTTTGTACATATAATGTAATTATCAGTATATAATATCATTGATTTCTCAAAGTTTGGCATGATACCATATTAAAAATTAATTAAAATTTTGTAGAAACTCAAGCTAAATATTACTATGAAGATTTTAGACATTGATGCCAATGATAAAAATATGCAAAGCCGCACAACTACTGCTATTAATATATTACACTAAAGTAAATGTTATTGGGAAAATTTGTCAACTTACATTGGGGTATCAAATCTAAAAATAATTACTTTTATATAAAACTTTTTAGTATATTCAAATCAAATTTTAAGTCGTATTACTCAATTTTCTCGAGTAGAAAGTAGAGCCTAAAGATCTATGGGTAAAAAAATCCACCATCATTAATTCAATAAGGTCTATAATTTTTTGATGATGCCATTTTAATGTAGAAGGCAAAAGATGTGTAACCAGCCAATACCTTAATTCTTACGACGTCGTTCTGCGGACGTAAATGTAGCTGTATCAATATTCATAACGAAAGGTTTTTTTTCATTGGTAGTTTCTTTGATTTCGAGTTCTTGTATTTAATTTATAACGTCTGAATATAATTCTAAAGTATGCAATATTTAATTGTTTTGTAGAAGGTCTTTCTTTTGAAATATCAAGTTTATATACTATGAAATCTTTGTAAATCCTTGTGCCGTTAAAATTTATTTTGTAAAGCCTCTTTAAAGTTAAAAAGATCTGGATCATATTTCTCCCCTGCATATGTCGTTTATTAGCCAGCTCATGAGGCAAAAAGGGACTGATAAATTTTACAAAAATATCTAAAAAAAAACACTCCTATAATTAGGGGTTTACAGAGAATTTACTGAACTTAGTACGAATGCTTTTTCTTAGACTGCTTCAGGGTTTCAGACAGATTTTTTTTTTAATTATTCTGTGAATGTCATAGTAGAAATACAAAATCTATATAATAAATTAATATAATAATTGGATATATAAAAACAAATATGTTATATAGACATAGTAAATAAATGATTAAACACACACACAGTGTTAAAACACACTGTATTCGATATATAAAATGAACATTAATAGTTTTCCTTTATCATAAGTACTTATTTTATGCCGACTGCGCAATTCATTTTATTTGATCAAAATTAAAAAATCCATTTCAGAATTTGATATGTTTTTTTGATTTCTAAAGCCGATATCATATTAATGTGAATAATAATGAAAAAACTATATGTAGAAACATTTCATATTGCATGATTTAATTATTAACTTCCCATGGGGTAAGTTATAGTAATCGCAAAAAATCGAAAATGAAAATTTTTATATATCTCTACGTTTCAGAGGTTTTTGAACATTTTGGCATACCTTAGAAAAAATGGCTGTATGTGTGCGGATACAAATTTTCGTCGACGATTTCAGGATCACGGTTCAATCGATTTCAATTCATCAAAAAACATTCGATTGATGTTAAGGAGACGTGCTGATTAGTTTTTGGTAAAAGCAGGTCTAGCCGTTTCGAAGATACGGGGCAAAAAGTGCCACATCCGCTAACTCAGTTTTTAGGAGAACGGAGCGTCCGATTTGAATAATTCAAAAAGCATTTTACTTGTATTGACAAGAGAAGAATTGATCAAATTTTCATGAAGGCAGGTGGTTTAGTATGTTGAGATAGTTTAGTATATAACATATTTATAAAGTAAAATTTTACTTACCCAATGAGCTTCCGACCGTATTTCGCGCGGCCGATTTGTCAAATCTTTAATTATTTTTTATAATTAAACATCTTCCCATAGGCATATTTTAAGGTGTTTGGTTTGACTATCGACTCCATCGCTATGCGAAGTTACATCAAAATCCAAAAAGATAAAACCTCAATCGATAAAAAAAATAAGAAAATAAGGATTCAAAATACGTAATTAGAGATAAGAATAAATATATACTATTTACTGGCTACCGCAATGTATTTGCGCATCTAAAGCAACTACTATTTAATAACGTATTACTTCGTCTTTGCAAATACAATTCCAGGTTGCTGTTATTAAACACACCATTAAGTAAGCTACAGCTTACAAATATTCAAGTCATGTTTAGTATTACATATCAGAAATATATAGTGTAATGTCGCATGTTGTATGTACCACCGAACATCGCTTGTATTGTAAATAAGATGTCTCGAAATAGATATATTTATGTGGCATCAACATATTATATTCCATATGCGAAACATACTTAGATTTACCTACACAAATACGTTATTTACATAATATTTATGTCGGCAGAGAATATTGTCGAACAAATTTTGTCGCAATGATTGTGTTTTTATTTTTTTGTGAGGTTCTCATTGTTTGCTGTATGTATAATATTATTGTATTTTAACAAAATTAATAATTTGATTCGAAAGTTTACAATTTGATTTGGAAACTAGTGGGGCGCATGGCATCGTGCCTTAAGGCAAATTGCTGGAACTTCCCGTACGAAAAATTATTTTTTTAAAAACGATTAACATTTTTTAAAAAATTTTACTTCGAAAAAATTGGATTTTTGAGAAACTATAAATTTGACAAAAAATTACTTTCGTTTTGAAAAAAAAATTTTTTAAAAAAAAAAAAATTAAAAAAAAAATGTTTTCTTTATTTTCACATATTTTGGAAATTCTAAACTTTTTTTCCAAGCAATCGTACTGCTTTAACGGCATAGAGACGAAATGTCAAAGCGCGTAAGCGCTGCGTCGTGGTCTAACGGATAAACATTGGTACGGAACCCATAGGAATGTAAACAAATTTTATACTTATTGTTAAAATCTCTATAAAATAACTGATAATTTGATGTCTAATGATCATCCGCCAAATGACATTATTTTTAGTTTTTTTATTACATCTCCGAAACCGCTAAACCTGCCTTCATAAAAATTTGATCAATTAATTATCTTGTAAATACAAGTAAGATGTTTTTTGAATTATTAAAATCAGACGCTCCGTTTTCTTAAAAACTGAGCTACCGTTTTTGGCGCTTTTTGCCCCGTATCTTCGGAACGGCTAGACCTGGCTTTGCTAAAAACTAATCAGCACGTCTTCTCTTCAAAACGAATCGAATGCTTTTTAAATTATTCAAATCGGTTGATCGGTGTTCCCGAAATCGTCGACGAAAATTTGTATCCGCACACACACACACGCACACACACACACACAAACACACACATACACACACACATACATCCATTTTTTCTAAGGTATGCCAAAATATTCAGAAACCTTTGAAACGTAAAAATATCTAAAAATTTTCATTCTCGATTTTTTTGCGATTACTATAACTTGCCTACGGGAAGTTAATTAATCATTATCTATTAAATTTCAAAAATAAACTTCTAAAACACAAAAAATCATTAACATTTCACTACATGTTGAATAATCTCAATGTACTTTTAATGCGCTTGTACGCTCTCACTAATTGCTTCATGGAAAAAAGCTCGGACTTTCTTCTCATTGTCGGCGAACGGATCGTCAAGAACTTTACTGACTGGCAAGAAGTTCTCGAGAAAATTGTGCGACTTTCTGTTTAAACGCAACGAGAGATACGTTTTTGTGTGATACACAGAAGTCACCAATTAGTTTCCGTCTCTTGTGTTAAAAAGTATAGAACGCTGCGATGTGTAGGTAAAATTCTCAAATTATTTCTTCAGTAGGGAGGAAACATTGTAAACTAAAGTTTATTGTTTGAAATTTGAATAAAACGTGCTTATATTAATTTGGTTTATTATCTTTCTGTAAAAAAGAAATTCAAAAGAATTGAAAATACATTTTTATGTTTTTACGATTCTGCTTTCTGAATTTTTGCCTACTTCAGAAAAAATGGTTGCATGTATGTGTTTGTATGCAAATACAATTTTTTATCGATATATTCGATTAGATAATTAGTTTTGAGCAAAGCCAGATCCAGCGGTTTTGGACATACATAGTTTGAAGTGCCAAATATAGCAATTCCGTTTTTGAGAGAACGAATGATTCAAAAAACATTTCACTTGTATTGATAGAATCAAGAATTCTGGCGATCCAGAAAAAAATCTTAAAAGAAAAGTCTTATGCATTACAAATTATAAAATATTTTTTAGAGAATTTAATAATGGGTACCTTGATTATGATAATGGGTTTCCTTTTCTATGATGGGCACTAATTTAGTTAAAATTTTATTTTATTGAAACAAAATTTCTCGACATGTTTTTGACACTATGAATAAACCAACTCAAATGAGTTCCAAAATTTTTTGGGTTCACTTACATATTGCAAACAAATTGTCTCGACATGTTTGATACTATTAATAGACCAACTCAAATGAGTTCCAAAATTTTTGAAATATTTCATAATTTTATAAAGATATTTAATATTACGGTACAAGATAGTTCCAGCAATTTGCCTTAAGGCACGATGCCATGCACCACAAGTATTGTCTTGGTTAACAGTAAGGAAAGTTTATATGTCTGTGCTTGTGAAATAGTGATACCAAAAGTTTGTCGAAAATTTTCTCAAAGACTGACATGCTAACAAAAATATTACCAAGAACTGTTTCATTTACATATAGATGTCAAACAATTATGTCGCAAAAAGGATTTGATTAAACATCATGAGCAAATGATTGTAGTAAAATTGAAAATTTGCAATGCATTACATATCTACTAGGTAATTGTAATATACATATACTATATTTCATCACTTCATAATAAAAACCTATGAATTTATAATTTACGAAGTCGATTAAATCTTTATAAATCTTAAATGCTCCATAAATAAAAGTCTACTCCATTTTAAATTGGTACTTTTTATGTACGCTAATTTACCTGATTGTTCACAAGACGCTCAACATTAAAAATTTACACCAGTTCAAATTATTAAAATTTATGTATAAGAATAGATTTAGTTAAACTATCAACTACATAATTCTTAATTAGTTTTTGATACTCCTTGGTTTTACCTTCTACAAAAAACTGTGGTAAATTTATGCGAAAAGCTGTAATAGTTATACGGATATTCAGACAACAAAATTTGAAGCTAGTAT
This sequence comes from Ctenocephalides felis, assembly GCF_003426905.1. Classification (NCBI taxonomy): domain Eukaryota; kingdom Metazoa; phylum Arthropoda; class Insecta; order Siphonaptera; family Pulicidae; genus Ctenocephalides; species Ctenocephalides felis. The sequence continues at coordinate 55,566,790 of NW_020537758.1, forward strand.
AAATATTATATTATATTCGCTGCTAACAGATATGTATCATGTCATAAGTTTTAAATCAATATATTATCCTATATTACATTCAATATTCACAAACGCTATGTTATTTGATTCATTCAACGCGTAACAAGATATAAATAACTAAAAATCTATACATCAATTTGATCAGTTTGGATTTTATCAAGCGTATTGCCCTCAATCAAAAATTGCAATCAATTAGGAAACCATGCAGAAATCCAGTGGTGTGTGTGACTAAACCGTTAGATTTTTCATGATTGCCCAATGATGTTTTATTTATTGCCGAGATAAAACCTAAAACGGATGCATAACTCGATGTTTAATCACAAGCATATATCACTGGATGTTAAAATATGTCTGTCGTGTTTGCAGAATTCTATAGTTCAAAAGTTTAATTTTAAAACTGTTATTTGCACGTCCGAACATATGGATAAAAAGTATTTGTGAAATCTAAATGAAAATAGATCAAACAGAATTCTTTTATACATCGAACATATGTATGCTCCGAAATGAATGCAAACATATGTAGAAAAAAGGCACACACATAGAAAAAGATTGCAAAAATATATTATTTTTACATATGTATAATTGCTATATCACCAACAAACACTTTTTTTGGTTTTAACCAAAACCGTAGTAACAAATATTTTTCCGTTATAAAAATACGATTTTTTATTTGGTATAAATTTTATTGAAAACAAATCTCCAATGTCATAATTTCTGGTAGTACTAACAGCACTTATATTTATAATTAGTATTAAATACTAATTATAATAATAATTCTGAATGTAATTTTTATTAATAATTCATAAATTTTATATAATTATTAAATATAAATACTTTATTTTATTTTATATAAAAAGGTCTGTTGTAAAAGTAAGACCTACTTTCTGCGATTCTATTAGATTTCATTGTAAAACAACTGAGAACTACGTTTTGATCTTTACAGCGAATAACGTTACTACTTTCTTGCGTTAATAATGTAATGGAGTATTTTCATTTGTGAGTTGAAATGCATAATTATATCATTTAACCCTTTCCACTCTGATGCCGTCGTTCTAGTGGCAAAATTCATATAAATCTCGGAATTCGCGAGTGAAAAGAGTTAATTTTTCGCAAGGAAAGTTTATGTTGTCGCCAAAAAATCCGACTTGATAGTGTTAGTTTTCTCGACGCTTTAAGTCATTCTTAGTCATTTGAGATCGAAGTAAGATGATATTTAACCTATTTTACCTTGTTTGCACAACAACGGCTGAATCGATTTCATTATTTTCGACAATTCGATACGTTTTTGCAATTGAACATTAAAAAAAATCTATGGAACTATGTATGGCGATAGAGTTCCTGGTTCTAATAAACATACGAAAATATTAGAGGCCTACGACGAAACTTTCAATTCTAGAAAGTTAATCAAAGATTGGATTAATCGGTCATGATTTTAGAAAGTATTCCATTGATGTATTAGGTTTGTATTCATTTTTTGAAAATGAGCTCTTGTCCACAGAAACTTTGTACAATACTATTTACATAAATAGTATTATATAAATATAATACTATTTATGCAAGAAATCTGAATAAATAACTCATAAAAATTTCGTTAATTTATTAAGTCGTTTTGTTAGTCGGGTAGTTCATGCAACATACCTCAAGTCAAGATGTCACCTTGTGCATTTGATATGTAATATTTTATGGAATTAAATTTCTGTAAAAATAATTTAATTTGGAATTTTTAGTTTATTTAAAAACCAGAAGAAAAATATTTATCGTTTGTTAACTTCCCGTAGGGTAAGTTATTGTAATGGGCCGAAAATCGGAATTGAAAATTTTTACATTTCTCGACGTTTTGAAGGTTTCTGAACGTTTTGGCATACCTCAGAAAAAATGGATGTGTGTGTGTGTGTGTGTGTATGTATGTGTGGATACAAATTTCCAGTCACGTTTTAGGGCGCACGGATCAACCGATTTGAATGGTTCAAAAAGCATCCGATTCCTATTGATAGGGAAAAGAGCTGATTAGTTTTTGGCAAAGAGAGGTCCAGCCGTTTCGGAGATACGGAGCAAAGAGTGCAGAAAATAGAAATCGTATTTTTGAGAGAACGGAGTATGCGATTTGAATGATCTAAAAAACATTCAATTAATAATGATTGGGAGAAGTGTTTATTAGTTTTTGGCAAAGGCAGGCCCAGCCATTTTAAAGATACGGAGCTAAATATGTAAAAAATGGCAGTTTTTGAGAGAACTAAGCGTCCGATTTAAATGATTCAAAGAACTTTCTTGTCTTAACAAAATAATCGATTTTGGAAAAAAAAATTTGTCCCATTTTTTTAGTTTTTTGTATATCGAAAATATTTATTTTTAATTTTGACTATAGTTCTAATATACTTTACAAATAATTTCAAATCTGTAATTCAGTTTATATAATATTTATAAATATTAGACAATGTTACAATATTTATAATAATCTATTTGAAGTCATTCAGTAATCCTCGAACATTTCGTTACGGTACGGGAAGTTCCAGCAATTTGCCTTAAGGCACGATGCCACCCACCCCACTAGTTTTTTATTGTAATTTGTAGAAACAGGAAATCAATATTTCATATTCTAAATATGAACACATACACAGTATTCACTATATTTTGTTTTTCTAATTTAATTATTTCAATAACGCATGTACACGATATAATCCAAGTTACATGCTGAATAAATTCACCAACACAAATTGTATTTTAAAAAAATATTTTTCTCCGTATTCCTGAATCAATAAAAGCACTATTTGCGGACAGTTCAAATTAATTTTCAGGTAATATCATCAATTCGTAGAAACGTTGCTAATGGTATCAACTAAATAATTACACCGTGTATGTAAATAAAATGTCCTTATGTGCAAACATGATGTTGGCCAAATGTATTAGATATATGATACCAAACCAAACATTAAATGCTCCCGATAAAACAACGACATGTATAAAGCAAACATATAAATAATACTAGTTCGCGGGAATTATTGTTTCAAGTCTGGAAAATATTATTGTTGGTGGTAATAAAGCAATGCAAATTCATGACTATAAATCAAATGCTGTTATTCTAGGTATAACTTATATCTCTTAATAAATATCGCTCGGTTCATAAGATTTATAAAGCTTTAAAACTATATTTTTATACTGTGAATAAATCAAACTCGTTATGCTGATCAACAATGATGATAAATACATAAAATTATTACATTTTTTTAAAGTGTATTTGTAAAATTTATTTCATTGACAGTTACATTTTTATTATTATTATATTTTTTCTTAATAGTTATACTTGATCTTTTTCAATTTTAAGATCAGTTATACAAAAATTATCTAATTCGTTATTATATTCATAAAATTCTCTTATTTTTTTAGTGTGAAATACCTATATTACATAATTGATAAGCATTATTTCCCAAATCAAATTTTCTTCAATTCATTGGAACAGAACATCCATATATAAGAATATTAGAATTTATTATTTCACTATATTATATAATTGCAGAATATACAGGTAGTATTCAGGAAAAAATAATTTTAATATTACCACTGGACTTGTTCAAAATATAGATAAACTTGATTCGCAATCAATATGAAATAGTTTGTTAAAAATACGCATTCTTAATAAAACCTAAAATTATTTTCAGAGCATTTCATGTATATATAGAAAATATATAATTTTGATTACATATAGAGTCGAAAAACAACATATTCAATAATTCGAAACGTCACATACAATATACTTCAAATTGCAAGAGTACATTTGCAATCAGAAACTTTCAGAAAGGAAGTTCTGCATAAATGATATAATAAAATGAACGTGAACTTACATAGAAATAGTTCAATAGATTTCATAAATTTCCATTGAATATTCACAAGCCTAATCAAAATCTATACCAGAATCATTTACATTTTATATGTATAAACCAAGTTGTGTTGCCAGTATGTTATTGAAAACTTATGGAGAAAACCAGATATCGTAAGTTTTTATTGAAAATTGACAAGAAGCATACTTAATGCAGCTACTAAAATAATCTACACGTTATATGCATGAGCCAAGTTGAGTTGCTGGAATATTATTTTAAATATATAATAACAGTGTGACTTCTAAGACAATTAAAAAGCTTTTTTTTTTCAATATCAATCTATTTAAGAGTTCAGTAAAATTTTACATTCGCCAAATCTTGAGCAAAATATGTCACCCACAAAGTTTGTAGATAAATATACATGACTAGAATGGTAATTATTCAAAGTTGAAAAAGCTCAAAAGCTCTTCAAAACAATAAGAACAAAGATCATAGACTTACCAACTGTGGCTTGTACTAGCATTTAAACGTCGTAATATTTTTTGCATACTGCTTTTTAAAAGTCATACTTCGAAATAATTTCATGATATGTATACAATGTCGAGGGAAAGTCTGGAAACACGCGACACTTACATACATTTAGCATACATACATCTCATTAGCATATAAAACATGACAACTGTATGAAACATAGGATTTAGACTCGCAAACGTTGAGAGCAGTGTGTCTAAAAACTGATCTTCGGTTATGAACTTGAAAAACTGTCATAAGGGTATTGTATAATTTATTATTGTTATATTTTTTTGTCAATCAAAACTTTTATTGTAATGTAATAAAAGTTCAAATACAGTTTCAGACGAGCTTTTTACAATTTTACGATTTTGCGCCCGAAGCTTTTAGTTATTGTAAAGATATTCGCGATTTATACATATCTCAATTGAACACGATTTTGAGTTGCTGACAAGTTCTATATTTATTATATAATTAAAATTTATTTCATTGTTTCTGTTATAGATTTGTGAAGAAATTAGAGAAAAAATATTTGATTTTATTTTATTTTATGAATTTCTAATCTTTAAATTCTAGAATTTATTACTTTTGAAAATTAGGTAAATGCTAAAAAGTTCTGATATTTATAAGTTCTGATTACAGAATTTAAGTAATAGTGTGTTTTATGCCAATATTGATGAGCGTCAAATATTAATTAAATTTCAAAATATTTATTATTTTTATAATACATTGCAAACACTATTTTGTGGTGCTTATTAATAAAATGATATGCACTTATAAAGGCTTTCTAAAATTACTATTACGAAATGGAAGTTTGTGGTTGGGGGGTAGAAATTTAAGGCTTTGTGATTTTTTGGGTACAAAAAATATTAGAAGTTGCTCAAAAAAAATAAGATATAGTATGAGTGGCCAAACTTTTACAATTAAATTTAGTTTATGACATAGGTAACATTTTTGTGTGAAACCATATTTCTTATATCGTGCTAATGATGACAGATTTTTCAATATTTCGACGATTTCTTATAGTAATCGCAAAAAAACGAAAATGAAATTTTTTGCATATTTTTATTTAATTAAACTATTAAATTTATAGTAAACCATAAAAAATTAGATATGTGTACCTGGTATATACATATGCGGATACAGCTTTGCTTCGACGAGAACATGGATCAACCGATTTGAATGATAGTTAAAATTGATGATAGTTAAAAAAAATAGTTCGATTACAATTAAGCGGCAGGCCCATCGATTTTGACAATACAGTACAAAAAGTGGAAACAATGGTAATTTAGTTTTTGAGAGACTTGAGAGTCCGATTTGAATGATTCACAAAACATTTAATTGAGCATTGAAAAAATGAACAACTGTTAAAATTTTTGGTCTATTTCTTCGGAAATACAGTAAAAAAGTGGAAAAAATGCTATTTGATGGTCCAGAATAATAATTCAACATATGCACATCAAATTATCAGATATTTTATAGAGATTTGAATAATAAATACAAATTTTGTTTGCACACCAACTGCGACGTGTCGCCATCAAATCGGCTATGCAGAGAAAATTTTCATAATTTTCCAAAAATTTCATAGTTCTCATTTTTTGTTCAAAGTTATCCAATTACTAAGACTTTTGAAAATATTAAAGTATAGTAAGTGAGTTTCAAGCAATTTGTCTTAAGGCACGATGCACATTTAGTTGTGTTTAAATAACATTTTTACATTCGTTTGTCTTACACACACAATATGCATCGCATTCATCGTAGCGTTAGTTAGCTCTGCGTATGACAAAAAGCTTCGGCCGCTCAGATATGATTGATGAAAAAGCACCACAAGTAAAAAGAAATGACACATTTTTTTTCAACAAGGCCAACCGCAAATACGCTGCGGAATTGATATTGTTAAAAAAATATATTTTTGATGGTGCTTGTGAATGTTGATTTATGACAGTGCATTTTATAAATAACAAATAAATTTGAATATAAAATATTTCAGTTTTTGGAACGTTATATTTATTAAAAAATGAGAAGTGCTCACAGGCTTGACATAATTTATTTTGTATACATTTTTTGACACTCGTTGATTACAATATTTCACGGCTTTTATTTTCGATATTCCTACTATTTAAATTTTCTTTATTTATGAATATGACTTCTCATAGAGCATTTTATGAATGAATTTGAATTTAATTTTTTTTTTAATTTGTTTGCCTGTTAAAAAGGACCGGCTGACAAATTTTTTAATAGAGAGCAAAAAAATACATTTCTACAAATATGAACTAGCTGGTTATTTTACTGAACATAGTCAGATACTGCTTTTTGTGACATAATATTTTTTGCGATATAATTGTTTCGGTTTTTATTATATAATTGTTTAAATTCAAAATGGACTTTCGTGCCCTACCCTATATGAAATATAAATCAAAATATATATCTACATTTTATATGTATAAACAAAGTTTAGTTGCTAGTATATTAATTAAATATATGATAATAGTGCATCTGATAAGACAATTGAGATTTATTTCTTAAATATCTAGTAGTTAAGTAAAATTTTCCGTTCCGCCATATTATATGCTGTGATATAATTGGTTCGGTTTTCATGATATAATTACTCAAATTCAAATTGGACCTTTGTACCCTGCCCTACCCTATATTTTCTTTATTTATTCATTTAATTATTTTACAAGTCAGTATAATAATATTTAATATAATTATATATGATAGTATTAATATTATAAATGATAATAAGGCTCATGTCAATATGAAATATAATCGATGAAAGAGTTTTATTTTTGGACACAACAAATAGTTCAATATTTAAATAAATTATTTCGTAAGAAAACAAATGGTTTACTATTTTGATAATTATTTTAAATAATGTTGAGTTTTTATGTCATGATTATTAATTTATAAAATTATATTACACTCGCTAGTTTCAAACTTATATTTAAATCGATAACATAAAAAACATTTCGTTCTCAGTATTCGTAATATTAGAAGCGTTTTCTGTAAAATAACACGTTTCCACATTTCTTTGGTGGATCAATAATTATGCGTGTATAATATTACTAGGTATAATGTTAATTTAAGTATAGGTTACACAGAGGAAAAATTCTTATTCAACGACGTAATAACTTGATTTACACATTCGGTAGAGATATAAAATATTATTAAATTAATTTACTACCATATTACAATGACAAATTAATATAATCATATTAATGCGAACGGTCAATTTATAATAAGAAAAATTACAATGGTTTGCACTTAACTTACACTTTTATGAAAATAGTACTAATGCAAATACAGTTACGTCTTAAATATATTGATTTATTAAAATATTAAAATGATCAAAAACTAAGATTTTTTTAAAATTATAATGGCTTTCTAATGTGACTCTTGTTGTCCCAATCATTACTAATTGAATGTTCTTTACATCATTCAAATCGGATACTCCGTTCTCTCAAAAAGTCGATTTCTATTTTTTTCACTCTTTGCTCCGTATCTCCGAAACGTCTGGACCTGCCTTTGCCAAAAACTAATCAGTTCTTTTCCCTATCAATAGGAATCGAATGCTGGAAATTTGTATCATACATACATACACACACACATCCATTTTTTCTGAGGTATGCCAAAATATTCAGAAACCTTCAAAACGTCGAGAAATGTAAAAATTTTCAATTCCGATTTTCGGCCCATTACAATAACTTACCCCACGGGAAGTTAATAATTCTTATATTTAATATAGAAAATCTACAATAAGAATTAAATTAGGTTACATCAAATTTATATTCCAATAAACCTGAATAAAAATAATTGTTGTGAATAATACATTGTACGAGTACATAATTATTATATTCAATAATATATATTACTACATACGTATTAATTATATAACCATACTTCACAATATTTATTTTTATCGCAAATTTTTTATACGATCTAAAAAACTGTTAGAAAATACATTAGTTATTTTATATGAAATATGTTTGTTTTAAAATGCATAGAATAAATCATTTTTGCACTTCTTAAAATTTTTATTAGGTTTTTATTTAATTTTATTAAGTTTCTATTTATATTGATATAATACTTCTGATAGAAATAGGTGAATAAAATAATGTTAATAAATGATATCAATAAGAGCTAAATAGTAGTCATTTTCTTCTTTATTCATATAAAATTACTGCTACTACAAATACTCACCTGAAGTATTTATAATTTTTTAATACCAATTTTTCTTTTTTTTGCAGGCATGCTGTGACAGAAACTTTATAATTATCTTTGCGATCACTGCCAATAACGTGAAGAACACAAATTACTTTGAATTTGAATATAAACTACGTGTGAATACCATAAAATAATGTGAACTTTAAAATATAGTGTTTGTGCAGAAAATTAGTTACTAAGTGTTTAGTGTGTGATTGTTCAAGATGTACCGGCTCCTAGTTTTCGTGATTTTAAGCATTCCTTTTGTTCTTGCACAGGACTGGTCCGACGACGGAGATGACGATGATCCAGGTAGGCTTGGAAATTTATATAAATCCGATGAAAATAATCTTTTATTGCTCACTTTATAAAAAAATGATGTCATAACTTCATGAAATCTCTCGGAAAAATTGACAGACAAAACTTCCCTGAACCTAACCAAAAGAACTGTACTTCAAATGCATTCTTATATATCTTATTTTATATTAGGTGTATGATGTGACATAGAAAGATGATTTAATACAAATTCAAAGAAGCGTTGAAAATATATTTCAAATATTTTTAATACATCTACATATTGATTTGTGTTTCATTCTGGTCACTTCAGCATTTTGTTGGCAATTATAAGCTATAATTTAGAATTTACGTTTTTAAAACATTTATTTAATCAACATACTAGATATTGTCTATAATTTTTATTATCAAAAAAAAAAACAGATAGCAAAGATTCGGATTTTTAAATTGATTTACTAATTGAATAAACGCGATATACTTTTAATATATTTTATATTATATTACAACTTTATAAAAATATCATATAATTTTCCCAAATATATATAAATTTTAGGTATCTAGTGAACCAACTCAATTGAAATTAAATGACATATGTAAAAAGTTGCATTTAGATTTTTATTAAAAATGATTAAATAGCGATCAGAAACAAAATATTGAAATAAGTTATTGAGCTGATTTTTGTCGTGATGGAGATGGAGGCATAGACTTTATATTACATAGCAATTTAAGGTCTATGGATGGAGGTCACCCCAGTAGGTTACTTCATTTTACTGTATTAAATTTTCTAATAGCTAATGGTTCTAATATGGGAATTTATGCAGAGTTATTGTAGTTAATAATTTCATCGTGATGAATTCCACTTAATTCTCATCATATTAATCATTATCATATTTTTCACTAGATCATTGTGTTGAGAACTTCAGAATTTTTGACGCTTTTAGAATTAAAACGCATTATAAGGTTTTACTCTTTTTTGTGATATCTCGTTGTCTAAATCCCATTTTTTTATATATCTTTGCAAATAAAGTGCTTATATGTAAGTATTGTGATAAAATTACAATGTGATTGGCTTCCATACTGACTTAAAGGTGTACAGCTAAAGCATGATTTGTTCAATTTATTTTTGAATCGTAATGCATAATTAACTGAATCATTAAAATAATAAATTAACTTACGAGTGATTAGAAGTATTCCGAGCTGCTTTTTTACACATAATTGAAAACAAAGGAACACGTTAACTCGGAGTATTTTCTAATGGTAAATTTTCAAAAATCAACAATTTTTATAATTGAGCCAGTTTGCGTAGCATTTTAATAGTTTAGTATGTTCATCAAGAACAAGTACTCTATCATTATACTAAGTAAATCATCTAATTTTAATTTTAACAAACGTCAACAAAATACTACTCATTTTCATAAATGTTTTGCTTTAAACATGAATAAAAATATATACCTATTCTAATACTACTGCCTGATTTTACATAGTTATAAGCTTGTGTATTATAAAGGTGTAGATTTATTAAAAAGTGCATTAAGCGCTATTATGAAAAGGCCACCAAACTGACGTTGAATAGCGCTTCCGGATAATCGCTGTCCGTACAATCACTCGTCCTAATTGCATTTGTGATTTTCAACGTGCCATAATTATATTAGTTTGGAAATAAAAAGGCGATTTTAGAGCTATGCGAGGATTCATAATGACAATGCGACTCCGACGGGCCGGAATTCGGCACGATTTCCGAGGCGGCAGAAGCATCTGTCGCCAGAACCCAGTTCGTTGGTTCGGTCGCCGAACGTTCGCCGTTCAGCGTGTTGTGTGCTTTAATTAAAATGAAAAATGGCACGCGTTCGCGTATATATCCGGGACCCGGATTTGACTGAAAATGTAATTAAATTATTTTGTTTTATTCCACATCAGGTGATGGAACAGAGATGGAAAAAGACGGAAATTAATGGGTTAGGCCATTTGTGTGTCGCGATTGTTCTGTTGCCTGATTCTATTGTAATACGTGATTATCATACGAATTGGTTTGTGCAACCGTGTTATGCGCTTGAATCGTGCGCCATATTTAGCCTGCACATGAATTCATTTAAATTTTAGTTTATATGTTTAAGCAGTTCGTTACAGCGTTCAGGACATATAAGCTCAATGATTAGGATTGAATTTTTTTACACAAATCAAGTAAAGTATTGTTAATTATAGGTTCTAGGCACGCGCAAGTAAGAGGTTAAAACGACTGAAACTAAATGAGAGGTCTCGGGTTTAATACCACTTAAAACAGCTTGCTGTCAAGCAGTAGTGACAACAGATTTTACTTGAAAATATGCTCACTTGAACCTGTAGGCCACCGTGCGGAATTAGAAGTTGCGATATATGGGAAATAATTTAAGAATTTTGAGACCTTTCTAACCATGTATAACACTTCATATGTTTTCTCTACATAAATATCTAAACCGTAAGACCACTAGATGGGCCACTCGTTACAAATAAAAAAGTGAAAATAGCTCTAATCTCATATTGCTGCGTCAATAAAATATCGGCGATATTTCTGAATTTGTAACGATAATTTATTACACATAGATCCGACAACTATTTGGGTTGTCTTCTATAGAATCGACCAGTTAATTGTGTGAATCGAGTGAGCTTCGTGCGTTTGAAAAAAACAAATGTTTATGACATTTTGTAAAGTTTTATAATTAACGAAATTTAATTATTTTTATTATTTACATGGAAATATCTTTTTATATATTTATGTCTATAACATATTACGTCAAATAAGCCCAACAGCTTGTAGAACTCAAGTTCTGATACCTGTTAAAAAATTGTAGGTTCTACATTCTATATATATATATATGGGCAATCGCAATTAAATAATTGTAATGTTGTTCTTGGACAATAGCAAAATTTTTGACTCTGCTGAAAATTTGAAAAAGATTAATAAGTAAAACTATTGGGGTGTGTGGCATCGTGGTTTAAGGCAAATTGCTGGAACTTCACGTACCGTAACAAAATGTTTGAGGAATAGAATGTTTTCAAATAGATTATTATAAATATTGTAACATTGTCTAATATTTTATAATTATATAAACTGAATTGCAAAGTTTAAATTATTTGTTTAAAGTATATTAGAACTTTAGTCAGAATTGAACATAAAAGCTGAATTATTTTCGATATACAAAAAAAAAATTGAAACAATTTTTTTTTTTGGATCAATTATTTTGTTAAAACAATCAGAAAGTTCTTTGAATCATTCAAATCGGTTGCTTCGTTCTCTCAAAAACTCAATTTCTATTTTCTGCACTCTTTGCTCCGAAACGGTTGGATCTGCCTTTGCCAAAAACTAATCAGCACATCTTCCAATCAATAGGAATCGAATGTTTTTTTGAACCATTCAAATCGGTTGATCCGTGCGCCCGAAAACGTGGGCGAAAAATTGTATCCATACATACACACACGCGCGCGCGCATCAATTTTTCCTGAGGTATGCCAAAATGTTCAGAAACCTTCAAAACGTCGAGAAATGTAAAAAAATTTAATTTCGATTCCCTACGAGAAGTTAAAAAAAATTCTAAAAATTACAGAAATCAATATTTTTAATGATTATTAATGAATTAAACATTAAATTCGGTGAGACGCGTGCAATTGTCAAAAAGTAGTATTTGAAAACTACTGCCTGATAATATAATTATTAGTTAATGCATTGAAATGGTTTAGATTTTTAAGCATATATTCATATTATTTATTCCAATTTTGTTTGAGTACATAATATCTAATTAGTTTTGATTGCTCTCGTTACTTGTATGGATTCTAGAGATATATTATGCTTAGGAAAAGATCGATTCGATAAGTAGGAATAATCCTATTAAGGCTTATTATCCAAAAAGCACGGCCAATTGAATGACAAGTTCTAATCAAGTAATATATCAATATTAGTGAATAATAATAAAATATTATTCACTAATCAGTTGTTGAACATTATTACAGGTAAAAGCATTTTATTTGAAATTTGAGATTTTTCAGTCACTTTGAGGTAATAATTATATTCATTATTTAAATTAGGCAAAATTAATATAGAATTGAAAGCATTACAAGTTTAAACAAGTATAGTTTATATGAATTTCTAAATACATTGTATCATTATTTGATATTCTAATTTTGAGCAATATTAAATGATACTTGTAAAATCAATATTTAGTGTTCGAAAGCTTTCAATGCAATATTTGCCTATAATAAGACTATGGAAAATTGGATAAAATTCTAAAACGTTTATAAGTTTTGAAAACTAAAACTAATTTATTTAGATGATTTCATTATATTTAGTTGAATTGTTAATTTCATTTAATTAGATTAATGTATTTGCAATTTTTATAATTTTTTTATATTATGAATATTAATTAGAACTTAAAGTCCTATAAACTGTTATACTGATTTGACTTATACTATTCTTAATACTAGTCCACAGATGGCAACACAAACAGTTGTCCCATCTATTTGTGATGAATTATTATTACAATATCTATATTAGGGCAAATATTTATTAATACAACAATGCCGAATTAGGGATATTTTTACATGGAAACTTATTACTACCAATATTTTCAAGTAAAAACCTTGTCACGAACCCGGGACTTTTGTTTCAGGTTCAGTCGGGTACTCACGTACAGCTAGTCTTACAACTCTTAAATGTATGATATAATATATATTATGGCCATTTTGTATTCGCCAAGTACCAATAAGTAGCATACGAATATTTTTTTATATTATCAGAGCATAGTATGTTTTGACTAATCTTACAGTTTTCTCTGTAAATTTCTTTGGCATCAAACACAACGAAAATCAAAACTATCATATCAAGAGTTAGGGAACTTTATTAGCTCATCGGAGATAATTTAATATTAGCACTCGAAAATAAAATCTTGATTTATAAAACCATAACGATTCCTATCTAGTCATGCAGAAAAGAGCATAGGACCACCAACTCTAGCAAATCTAATGTGGCATTGGTAAAGCGGACCCTATCAACACTATACTCTGCAGTATAATCTGAATGTGGTATATATTAAATACTTTTTAAAAACATGATCCACTTACAAATCATCATCACAAATTACAAAATCACCCCCAATTCACCGTTGCTTCTCTGCTCCTTTAACCAGAATTTAGAAGACTTAAAAAATTATGGCCTATTAACTTACAGATAAATACTATCTATAATTATATTTAATCAATGTTAATTAAAACTAGCTGTAAGTAGAATTCTGTCTTAAGGCAATTAGGGCATCGTGCCTTCAAGCTGCTGGAACGATTGCCGTTTTTGAAAAAAAATTACTTAAAAAAATTAGATTTTTGAAAAACTATAAATTTGACAAAAAATTACTTTTTTTTAAATACAATTTTTTTTTGAGAACATACATTTTTTTTTGAAAAAAAAAATGTTTTTTCATTTTGACATATTTTGGAAATTCTGAATTTTTTTTTCAAAGTAATCGTACTGCTTGAACTGCATAGAGACGAAATGTCAAAACGCGTAAATGCCGCGCCGCCGTCCAACGGATAAGCATTGGTACGGAACCCATAGAAATGTGAAAAAAATTATACTTATTGTTAAAATCTCTATAAAATATCTGATAATTTGACGTACATATGTCTAATAATCATTTTTGACCGCCAAATAGCATTTTTTTTTTTACTTTTTTCGTTCGATCTCCGAAACCGCTAAACCTGCCTCCATGAAAATTTGATCAATTCTTCATCTTATCAATACAAGTAAAATGTTTTTTGAATTCTTAAAATCGGACGCTTCGTTCTCTTAAAAACTGAATTACCATCGGCTAGACCTGCCTTTGCCAAAAACTAATCAGCACGTCTCCTTATCAATACGAATCGAATGTTTCAAATCGCTTCATCCGTGTTCCCGAAATCGTCGACGAAAATTTGTATCCACACACACACATACAAGCACATACACACATACTAATTCCATTTTTCCTAAGGTATGCCAAAATGTGCAGAAGGTTTTGAAACGTAAAGATATATAAAAATTTTCATTTTCGATTTTTTTGCGATTACTATAACTTGCCCTACGGGAAGTTAACTAGATTTTTTAACATTTATCAAAGTTTGTAAAAACCTTCATGTTTGCAAAGTTCAAACTTAAAGGAAAAGCCCAGTTCTAATACACGATAGATCAAATGTATGAGCACTTTACGAACCATCCATTGAATTCGCTTCTAATGGCAGCAGTTGGCTGGTGCCGCCGCCGCCGCCGCCGCCGCAGAGGCCTCACTCGGCGTCATAACTAGTCCGTGGAAACACGAACGGTGTGTATCAATATTTAACCATTCGGCTAACGCTCGGCGTTGCGTCAAGTCCAAGGCAGTATAGCGTTCGGTCTAAAGGTTGTTTCTCCGTTTAATCCCCCTGCGCTTACATTATGAATGGCCGTTTACTGGAGACGGTAAACGGCTGCGAATGAAGCAATTGCTTGATCATAAAACGTTTAGCGTTCGTGTGCGTCCTATATATGTATTATTATGGGATCCGGGCATGCACCACCACCACATGCGGTTGAATTGCTTGTTAAGTGCCAGTCGAACAGATGTATGGCATGATAGTTGCACTAGTTTGGTTAATGTTCGGAGTCGGTAATGATTTTAATTTATAATGACCATTTTGTATCGTTTCATTTTCATTTAGAATGTAATGGTTAGTAATTATAACTTTCTATAAACTTACATGACGTTTTTATGTTGAAATCCAAGAATAAGGTTGCAATAAGTGATAAATAAGTTGGTACTGGTATTTTGCCTTGAGGCAAGTTACATGAACTTCTCGATATGTGTAGATAATCGACTTAATCAATAAGAAATAAACTAATTTATGAGTGATTAAAAGAATTTCGAGTGGATTTGTTATACATAATTGAAAACGAACGAATACATTAACAAGTAGTATTTTCTACAAGCAAATATTCAAAAATCCATAATGTTTATAATTCATGTTCATTGAGACCAAGTACTCTATCGTTATACCAAGTAAATCTAATTTCAATTTTAGCTAACGTCAGAAAAACTACTAATTTTCTCAAACTATAATGAATTTTTAAAATTAAACTACTTGTAGTAAGACCGTAATAATACAGTAAGTTCTATAAGACCATGATACATATCGCTAAAAAAAGTTCCATAAAAATCGGCTTATATTTTTTTTTAACAGTCAATTACAAGAAAATGGTTCCGTAGATTTTCACCTGAAACTAATCAGCATCAATCCCAACTAATATCTTTCGAACAGTTTTTAAATTTTTAAAATCGAGCTTAATTATGGACGAAAAGTTTACCACTTTTTTTTTTAATTATAAAGAAGCGGCTTGGAAAATCGTCGCTGAAGGGTATTCGATAATTTTTTTTAACTAAAACATCTGATGTAACCGTCGCCGTAAAATTATAAAATATCATTTCATATAACGGTCAGGAGAAATTTTGTTAATCCCGTAAATAGGGAACGATTCTGCCCAGGTTCCACGGCTCATATAATTAGGTTATAAAACAAGTCAATAAAATGTATTCCGTCGGGCCTGAAATTGGGATAAATATTGAGTCTAGTATTAACAGTCAAAGAAGAAGGACGTATTTGTAATATAGAATTAAATAAATTTAACGTGAATATAACAGGACTTTCATTTTCAAACATAATCACCGTGGAGATTTCACATTTCGCCGATTATAAAAGTTGCAGTCCACTCAAGAGCCATATTATCAGCATTGACGCCATAAATATCGCTCCAGGTATCTTAACCATAATGTTATGAGCTCTTTACGGTGACAAAAATAAGAAAAATCGGTTGTGTAATAACTGGTTTGGCAAATTTTGTTCTGGTGATTTTTCACTCAATGATGAAATACGCTGAGGTTGTCCAGATCCACAATCAATTCTGACTACATTCAACAAGTAACGAAATTAAAATACGCAGCCGAAAAAAAAGCCTAAATTGACAAACTGAAATGGCCATTTATACTATTATTGACTCACATATCTTTGCCAACTCGACGAAAATGATTGGAGCTTGTTTGGATTGTTTTGCCATATTCTCTATAAAGTCCTGACCTGGCCGCCTTCTGATTACTTTTTATTTTGATCTTAACTAAACTTTTTGAATGAAAATTCAATTATTATGATGATTTCAAATTGTACCTGTTTCAGTTTTTTGCTAATAAAAATCAAAAGTTTCATGAAAATGGAATGATGTGTGGAAGATGACAAGAAGCCATTAATCAATATAGACAATATTAGACAGATTATAGATTAAAGTTATTTAGTCCCATAAAAATATGTTTTCATTACAAAAAACCGCATTGACCAAGTTGACAATCCAATATTATACTTTCACACATATTTTCCACAATTATTCTAACATCAATTTTTATGGTAGAGTAAGAATGCAAAAAATGCGATCTGAGTTATCTTCAGTTAGAATGTAGATCGCACACCTTGCACACTTACATTTACAATATTGTTGTAATGAAATTATGCTTTGACGATATTTGATTAATAGATTTTGTAAAACGCTTTACTTTAATTAACATTTGGTGTCAAACATATCCACATATCCCGTAGATTTAGAATTCGTTATTTAATGCGTGATTAAATACAGGATATTTCAAACGAATTAATAATTAAAACTAAACCTATGGTGCGTGTATATAAATTAATCATAAATCATCATGTTATGAATAATTAGCTATTTGAATCTATAAACGCAAACTGGTGCACCATTTGACGTGCGTGAAATGAAAATATATATTCACAACCAATATCTCTATCATAAATAATATTTCACTTATTTTCATATCCAGTGAGGGAACGTTTGTGAAGCAATTATTGGACGTTATTGTGTGCACAGATCTATATGACGCTGGTTGAATATAACCGCTCATAAAAATTCAATAAATATTATTTCATAATGGATTTATAGGAAAAACATGGTAAAATAATTGCTCCGGGTTTTGTACTATGAGGCATTGATAGTTGAAAATAAATTGCCATTATATACCAAAGCAATTATAGTCATGTGAATAATTGGGTGTAAGTATTTCAAACCATATTATCTATAATTCATATTTGCGGTCTCGGATTATAGAATCTTCGAATTCTAAATTACAATTTACAGAATTAAATTAAATAAATAAATATTTTCTTAGTTCAACAATACCTATTTTGAATTTAAATTATTCAATAAACTGCAAAACTTGTACTCGTAGCTGCAAAAATTAAATGTTGAAATATATCACGTTGTCACGTACTTCTTTTTTTTGCCTTCAATAAAATAATATTTAAAGAATTGTTATAAGGATAAAAATGTATATTATACAGTACCCGTATCAAAATTCTGGTAACGATTATCATATAACATGCATTTCTTATAAGATACCTTTTACCATATTCACGTATGCCTAAACATTAATTTCTATGTTGTACGCCTTTTAACTGACTATATAGTACGCCTAATACGCCTACAACGCCTAATACGCCTAATACGCCCAATATTATTTCTTATCTTACTATCTATAATTTTTCTTACCGAGAATCGAACCCGAGCCCTCTGCGTGAGAGACAGCGACCTTAACCACTAGACTATCGTAGCGCTGCGATTGATCGCCTTTTCCGCGTGTCGTCGCGTCACCTTAGTATTAATAACTTAATTAATAGGTAAAGGTATCGCGGAAGAACAGTGCGTCCCTCAATATATTATTTGTGGGGGACCCAATAGAGTAGTGGTCAAGGCGCTCTACTACTACGCGGTGGTCCCGGGTTCAATTCCCGATGCGGGCGATAGACAATAGAGTATACGGTAGACACAATAGATAATAGATAAGAGTAAAATGTAGCGTGTAAACGGTAAATGTAAGGTGTGTAAGGGGTAAAAAGATATGTAGAGTGTATATTATATATAATAGATTAATAGCGAATATTGATAAAGCGGTCATAGAATTATATATACATGTAGGAACTGATGGTCTTAGGTATCATACGGTATGATTAGATAGGTAATAATTAGATTTAAGTGCCTTAACGTATTGTGAAAGATCTTGAGTACTTTCATATAAAAAAAGAGTGCACGTAAGGTTTATACGCGATTGAAGTAAAACTTATTTGCTGCTGTACAAGATGGCATTTAAGTAAAAATAAATACAAATATAACAATTTTGAATAATGTTTATTAGTAATATGGTAATACTCGTGATGCACATATTTATTAGTGTCAACACATTTATCTAATATATATATATATATATATATATATACTCGTATATATATATATATATATATATATATATATATTATATATATATATATAAGTATGGCTTTATACTTCAAATATGATATGATCGGTTTGTTATTGTAATTAGCATTTAGAAATCAACCTTCATTAGAGACATGAAGTAATTTCTGATTAATAACTTCTATAATATTCGTTTACACAGTGGATTATGATAAAAACGCTTAAACAAATATTTTTTTGACTTGCACTCATCATCATATAATTTTTGTGTTCGAAGAACTTCATGTAATTAAAATTAACTGAAATTATATATCAATTTATTAGTAGTTACAGTCACGTAAAGCCAGTTGTAGATTTCCTTGGTCCAAACTTTTTAACAATGGGTAGAATCCTATCAACTCCTTAGCTTGGGCAGAGCAGTAAGTTGTAATATAAATGATAAAAACTGGCTGTACATTCATTGACTGCATGTATTTTTTTTTTTACTTTTTCGCTGGCGATATAATCTCATTCTTTGAATAGCTGTAATATCTGTCTTGCCTAAAACATATTTTTCATTTTAATGACTTGAAAGATTTATAGGAACGATTTCTCATAATAATAACTGTTGGTTCCTTAAAAGCAATGCGATTTACAGATTGTGTTAATATAGAGCGTTGATTCAAGGCAGTAATGGAAACATGTTAAAAGAAACATTCCTTATATTTCTCCCTTTAAACCCTTCTAACATTTAATGTTCTCAGTTTAGTTTAGGTGTTTTGGTGACTGTTACTACCGTAACCTGACACAACCGTATCCAGTCTTCCCTACTAGAATACTTTGCCAAAAATGTTCGAAACTAATCGAAAATAAAATCAATAGATGCATGTTTAGATTTACCTACAACTAGGCGATAATGGATAAGATTTTTAAATTATAGCATTGGCTTTGTATTATGTTACTTTATCTTTAAATACTAATGTTTTACTGATGCATTTTTGAAGGCTATAAAACCGCATGGAGAAATAAATTGGTTAATAACACACAGAATAAAACGCAATTTCGGTTAAATTTTCTGGCTGTATTCAAGGGAGTTAAGGTTAGATTGAAACTTACTGAAACCCTTATTTACCATCTGCCTAAGGCGGCAAAGGGCGTCCCAACATGTCACATGTTTGCGAATACATGCGAGTGGTCACAGCATATGATTGTGGTTTCGTATTCGCATCATAAGCGGTTAATTTATTAAGCAAACACCCTGTTCGCTTTTTGTTCTGAGAATACTATTTAACCCGTTAGTACTATGGTAGTGCGAATACTATTTCATGAGTTAGTATGGTAGAGAAATCTATGAAGAGTTATGTGAGAGTAACTTATCTTAACTGGAAATGAAAATATATTATATTATTTAAAATGTGTATTTTTTAATTTTATCTTTTATTTTTACTAGTTACACAAAATTAAATTTATAATTTGAGAACCTTTTTGATTTCATATTATTTACACTACACTTTTGATTAAGAATTTGGATATTTTAGATGTTATATATATATTTGAATAAAAATGTCTTTTATTACTTGTACAGATTATCCCAGAACTTGACGCCAAGACGAAGCAGGTTTAGTATTGGCCTTAACTGTCCTGAAACAATACAGAAACAAATTTTCTTACGTTGTTTGGAAATTATGAGCTTTAAGTGCAAGGTAGAGGTTGGTGTAATTAGTAAATTTTTTTAACGTAGGGTCTCTTAAAGTCGATTTGGGCGATTCTGTAGTTCTAAAAATGTCAAATACGGTTACAGTTTCAAAGTTTAAATAAAACAAATAATCAAAATTAACCACAATAACCGAAAATGGTCGTGATTTTACCAATGCACTAGGTTTCATTTGAAAACTCATATTTTCCAAATAACTTGAGGTAACTTTTTTATCCTGGGACACCTTTTTATATATAGCATTACTGCATATTGTATATACTACTTAATATATACAATTTTTAGGATATTTGTTAAACATTTTTAACTTCGAGTAGTGTAAGTTATATATTCGCAAAAAAATCGAAAATGAAAATTTGTATATATATATAATTTCACATTTCGGACGTTTCTGAACATTTTGGCATACCTTAGAAAAAATGGATGTTTGTGTGTGTGTGTATGTGCGGATACAATTTTTCGTCGGCGATTTCGGGAACACGATTCCACCAATTTCAATTAGTTAAAAAACATTCGATTGCTGTTGATAAGGAGACGTGCTGATTAGTTTTTGGCATAGACAGGTCTAGCCGTTTCGAAATTACGGGTCAAAAAGTGCCACAAACGTTAACTCCGTTTTCAAGAGAACGGAGCGTCCAATTTTAATAATTCAAAAAACATTTTACTTGTATTGACAAAATAAAGAACTGATTATATTTTTATGAAGGTAGGTCTAGTGGTTTCGGAGATCTAATGCAAAAAGTAAAAATGCTATTTGGCGGTCAAAAATGACCATTAGACATATGCACATCAAATTATCAGATATTATATAGAGATTTTAACAATAAGTATAAATTTGTCTACATTCCTATGGTTCCATACCAATTTTATCAGTTAGACGGCGACTCGGCGCTCACGTGATTCGATATTTTGTTTTTATGCCTTTAATGCAGTACGATTGCTTTGAGAAAAAGTTCAGAATTTCCAAAATATTTCAAACTAAAGCTTTTTTTTCTAAAAAAGTAATTTTTTGTCAAAAATTTATGGTTTTTCAAAAAACAAATTTTTCGAAGTAATTTTTTTTCAAAAATGTTAATCTTTTTTAAAAAAAAAATAATTTTTGGTACGGAAAGTTCCAGCAATTTACCTTAAGGCACGATGCCATGCGCCCCACTAGTTGGTTTTAATAATTCAACAGTAGAAAATGCGTTCTTTCTATTTTCAAATAATTAGAAAAATGTATAAATGTGTAAAAAATATCTTTGCAGATGGGATATCTTACAGGCCCAAAAGTTCAAAATTATAAATGCAAGTTACACTATGATAATGATATATTAATACTACTCGCCTATTATACTAATGTAGACGAAGTTCATTGATTTCTATAATTTTCACTTTATTATATTATAGTAGTCAAATACTAGATAAGCATAACATAATAATTGCATCCAAGAATTAAAAGGAACGTTCAAATATCCAACTCATATACATATTTGATAATTACTATATATTTATGTAGAATTCTGTACACAAATTCAATTAAATTTGAAACAAAGGCACAAAGGCTATCGGATAACAACACGGCTTTAACATTTTGTTGATTTATCATTTGCAAAGACTGATCAGAGGCAAACAGCCGAAACTAACTCGTTAACTCATCCAAATATCGACGTTCCTGTTTTCGGGTATATGAAAATATATGATATCCGCATTAGAATATGGTCCACGCTAGGGATGTTCATCGTTCAGAGGATAATCGAAAATAAAACATCTATTTTCATACTACAAAATAATATTTAAACATATTGTTTTTACAAGTAGTGTATCATATTGAAAACTTACAATAATAAATTAGAATATTTGAAACATTTAGAAATAAATTTAAGATTAATAATTTTGGAAAAACATATTTTCCATATTACATATTCATAAGATATAGTCATTTCCTCAGTTTATAATGTAATATATATGCTTTAAGATTTTTTTAAAATGGTCTGCTTTTCTAAACTTCTTTCGGGTTCTTACGAGGTGATGGATTTTAATATTCTTAGAATGCTTTCATTAATCAGAGTAAAATAAAATTATGATAATATGATTAAATTGTTAAGAAAACATAAGCAATGGAAGTTCTATAAGTCCAATAATATGAATATTTGCAGTGCTAGAGGCTTTTTTAGGTTCTACTCTTCGCATTGTTTGTGAATTTTGCAACTATTAATATTCGACGATACACTTTTTAATAAGATAATAATCAATTTTCTTCTTGTTAAACGCAATTTTTGAAGAAATAGTCAAATTGTACACTGATATAGTTGATACCAAGGTTAGCTGTTGGATTACTGAGGAAGCTAATTGCAAAACTTGTTAAGTTGATCTGTTAATAGCATTGCAAATCGCTATTATCTGTTCCTCATTAGAGGAAGTTTTTAAGCATTTTTTTGTATGCCTTACAACCTTTGTAGTTGGTTGAGTGGTTCTCACAACTTTTTCAGTTTCTGACAAAAAGGTGACGTTTTAAAAAGCATTCAACATTAAAAATATTAATTCAGATTTTGTAACTAGTATTAGGATGTTTAACTATGTCAGAACCAGCGTGGATCACTAATCCATATGGTGCAATAGAAGAAATAAAAATTATTTAATAATTAAAACTACAAGAACTGATTAAAATAATTATGTACAATGAACTAGTAACTGAAAATTAATGATATCTTTTTTATAGTCATTAACTAAGAAATTTAAAAATAAAGATTACCGAACTGTTGTCAAATGCGGATAATTTTACATCAAAACATCAGATTCATCCTGTTTATTGAAATTGCACTTATTGCTTACTTTATTTTTTAATTAAATCAATAGAAGCACCATTAAGTAGCGTTTTTATACTAAATAGTTATCATTATTTCTTTATTTTGAAATTAATAAAAAAACTATATCAGTGGTAAATAGGGGGTCCAATGAGAAGCGAAAAACATCGCAATGGGTTCATGACACAAGAGTTTGGGAACCTATGCTTTATATGATTTGATATTATAAGACCAGATCGAAGTTCACTACAATTGTAATTTTTGTAGAACAGTTGCAGCCCTCAGTTCATGCTGTAGTTATATTATATGAATGGTACAATTATTACTGAAATATAGCATTTGCTAATGCAGCATAACAATGCAAATCATTTACTTGTCGCCCATTTCCGAACTACCGTGTTTAATTATATGTAAATTATTATTACAGCTCATAGTATTAGGTTGGACTAACATGTGCGTACATTTGAAGTGCGTGTGAAACAATCGAATTGTAAATAAAACATAATACTCTTGCACGAGTAGCTAAACAAATAATTGCAAATGGTCATGGCATGTGTGGTATGTGATTTTTTAAGGGCTATAGATTACCTAGTTCGAAAACCCGAAAAAGTGAACACAACATACATTTTCAATAGGAATTATCATGTTTTGTAGAATGATTTTTGTTAATCAATTAATTTTCGGTGGAATTATGAATATATTGCTTTGATTAAACTACGGTAAATTTTTATGGGAATAAATTAATTTGTGTTTATGTATCTGAAATAGAGATTCGTATTGCCAATAATGGTTAATCCCAGGCAATATACGGAATACATTACGTAATTATCAAATAGTTTCAATCTTTGATTTTTTTCTTCCTAAGGTTATGTTTCAAGCCATACTGAATCGACCAACTTTGGAAAAAGGATGTAGTGTTTGTGAGTTGATTTTCGATTTTTCGTTAACGTTGACCGGTTTAAAAAATTTAAAAGCCATTCGATGTGGACTTACAACCAAACCGTTTCTTTGTAAACTGCAGTAAAATGTTTTTTTTTTGTCAAAGTTTCATGAAGACAAAATTCATGCTTTATACAAACATGCTAATTTAGGAATATTGAGCTACGATTTCAGAGCATACAAGCACGTGTTTCAGCACTATTAACATAATTAGATATTATAAGTTTTAAATATAATTGAAATATGCATTGATTAGTTCTGAGCGCAAGAAGAAGCGAAAGCTTTATTTTTTATATAAGCTTACAGCTAGTTATTCATATATTTAAATCGAATTTCAAGCATTATATTTATATATATTCATGCATTTAGATGCATAGAACCAGTAGACTTCTTAACACGTTTTTTGATGATTTTTAATTGCACTTTTATTCCATTATCCAATTAAGTATGAAATGCAAATTGATATACATATTTGATTCTTCATATTGAAACTATCTTTTATATTTATTCGAAATAAAATCAATAACTAACATCAATTGAAAGTCAAACTTTTATTTAAACTTCGACCAATTTGCAATTTTGTTATTAGCATATTTAATAAAATATCCTATATATATATATATATATATATATATATATATATATATATATGTGTGTGTGTGTGTATGTATATAGAGTACGATGAATTTTAATTGCTTTAATAAATGTTCATTGGTAATCAGCATGTACATCATTATTTAAGGAAGTACCAGATGACTTGCCCTTCATATCCAAATTGATTTATTAACCTGTTGTAATTATTATTAGTTTACTTAAAATATAGATTCGATAATTCCATATAATTTTTACAAGCAATTACGCATAATTAAAAACGAACGGACGCCTCAACTCGAAGTATTTTCTACAAGAAAATTTTCAAAAATCAATAATTTTTATAATTGAATCAGTTTCCATAAGACTTTAGTGGCTTAATATGTTCATTAAGACCAAGTACACTATCGTTTTACCAAGCAAATCATCTAATTTTAGCTTTAACAAAAAACTACTCATTTTCTCAAACTAAACTACTTGTCGTAAGGCCGTAATATTTCATTAAGTTCTATAAGATCATGATATATATCGCCAAAAAAAGTTCCATGAAAATCAGCTTGATTTTTTTTTTCAACAGTTAATTACAAAAAAACGGTAGATTTTCCACTAAAGCTAATCAGTATCATTCTCAACTAATATCTTTCGAACAGTTTTGGATTTGTTAAAGTCGATTCAGTAGTATGAGGTTAAAACGGACGAAAAGTTTAACATTTTTTTCCAAATTACAAAAAAACGGCTTGGCAGATCGTCGCACAAACGATAGTCCTCATTGAGATACATTAAATGGTTTTTAAATTTCTGACATCGGTTCAGGCGTTTTTAAGCAATCGTCGATGAAAGTTCTAACTTTGACAAACGCCAAAAAAACGATACTAATTTTTGCAAACTTTGACTAATTTATAAAGTTAACAACTTGTCGTAGGGCTGTAATATTATAGTATGTTCTATAGGACCATGGTATCTACCTTCAAAAAAATAATAATCAAAATTGCCGAAAAATATTTTTTAACACTTTATTACAAGAAAACAGCCCGGCCGATTATATAGTAATCAGCACGATTCCCAAAAATATCTTACGAACGGTTTTTGAATTTTCACTCTATTCAGAATTGCGGGCTGAAACGTAGACGAAAAAATTTCTCTTTTCTGCTATTTATAAAGAAACGGTTTGGCCGTCGCACAAAACTGACAAACAATAATCTTCATCGAGGTGCATCGAATGGCTTTTAAATTTTTGAAATCGGTCCAGCCGTTTTTTGAGAATACGTCGATTTACAGCACAAAATTTGTTCACATACACACCCACATACTTTTTCCAAATTTGGTCTCATTCCACTCAGAATCGTCTAGAAAACATAAAAGTAGCGAATCGGATTTTTTTTTATGAAAACATAAACTTCTCCTCCGGGAGGTTAATAAGAATTCAAATTACACTACATTCTAAATTCATTATACATCAATCAGACTATTATCAACTAATGCATAGAATATACCGGTGTAAAATTAACTGGCAGTAGACGTTATGCAAATTCTCTGCCAAAATTTCTTGTTTGGAACAATATATAATTCACTTTATTTTAGATAATCTGCAGGATTTATGCTGCAAGATTAACGAGACATGCCTAAACACCAACTACGGGTAAAGTGCAAATATATAATTAAGGAAGCCATGTTTACTTGCTAAGCAAAACCAATTAATATCACGTTTGTTTTGCACGCACGCAACATACACACTTGATACACGACAAACACTTCGGGCGGCTGCAATCAGAATCAATTCAATACGAAGTCTTATATAAGTTACATATTGGTGGAAATGTAATGCAGTAAATTACCTGTGAAATTCCAAGCTGTTCATATATAATGAGAATTTGCATAGTTGTGTAAGAAGTGTATTGATTACGATAATTTCAATTTATTGTTCAATTTTATTAGAACGTTTCAACCATTATGGTAATGATATTTTCCCTGAGGCAAGTTACATGAACTTCCCGATATGTGTAAATACTCGACTAAATCCATGATAAATAAATTATTTTTATGAGTGATTAAAAGTATTCCGAGTGGACGTTAAAGTGAAGTATTTTCTAAAAGCAAATGTTCAAAAATCAATAATTTTATAATTAAACCAGTTTCCGTAGGACTTAAATGGTTCAGTATGTTTATTAAGTACTCTATCGTTATACTAATTGTAAGTGAATCGTCTAATTTTCATTTTGACAAACGATAGTCCTCATTGAGGTACAGCAAATGACTTTCAAATTTCTGAACTTGGTTCAGGCGTTTTTGAGCATACGTCGATCAAAGGTCTAATTTCGATAAATGCCAAAAAATCAATACTAATTTTTGCAAACTTTGACGAGTTTTTATAGTTAAATGAGTTGTCGTAGGGACGTAATATTTCAGTATGATCTATAAGACTATGGTATCTACCTTAAAAAAAAATCATAAAAATCATCAAATTTTTTTTAACATTTCATTACAAGAAAACGGCCCGGCAGACCTTTACCAAATAAGCACGATTCCCAACCAATATCTTTCGAACTGTTTTTGAATTTTCAAAATCGGTTTAGAATTGCGGGCTAAAACGTGGACGAAAATTTATCAATTTTCTGCTATTTATAAAGAAACGGCATGACCGATCGTCAAACAAAACGCTAGTTTAATTCTATTTAGGACATGTAAACTAAACAACAGTTATGTGAACCAACTTAAGAAATTACTTTTGTAATGAATTTTGAAACATTGCCATATATCTCTTGATATTAATAGCTTAAGAATCAAGGTAAAGGCTTATTAAACATCTTTACCCTCTTTTTATTAAAAAAAATGTTGTTAAAAAGTTCTTAATTTTACTTGTTTTTGAGATATCAAAGGTAGACTTTTTACCCGCAAACTTCTAAGCTCCGCTCTACCCGATGTATATAATAATATATATACTTTTGAATAATTGATGTTAAAATTACTTTTGACGTTTCAGGAATTATTTGTATTATTTCGAATAGCTTTTAAGCCGTGTATTGAATCTAACTTGGTAATATCGCTTTATAAAATCAATGTGAAATATGTGAAATATGCAAAAATGGCTTTGACCTTTCGCTATAGAAGATTTTGCGTTTTTCAAGCAACATAAAATGAAAATGGCAACAATGACTTTTATGCGAGAAAATATGACACAGAAATCTGACAGCAGCATATGCATAAATACGGAGAATTGAAATGAGAAGAATGTCATAAAATGAAATGTAATGCAACTGAAATGCAATGTTGAAACATTTTGTCAAGAAGACGTGCTATGATTACAAAGGAAGGACTCAAATATTAAAAGTATGCTGAAAATAGTTATTTTTTTGCTTGTAATGAAAAATTGATTCAAATTGAGCTATTTTTCATCCGAGTTATTTATATATTGACCAATTTTTGACACTTGCTGTCCCGAGCAAAAGGTGCTAAATTTGATTGTTTTCACGAAAACAGAGCATCTGACTTGAATGATTCAAAAAATATTTTACTTGTTTTGGCGGAGAAGAATTGATTACATTTTTGCGAAGGTAGGTCCTGTAGTTTCGCAGTTGCAGAAAAAGGGTTGAAAAATTGACATTTGTTGATCATTTCAGGTCAATATTATTGATTGATATTCTTGTATAAATAACAATACCCGTATGACAGGTAGAGAAGTACAAAAGTTGAAAAGAAAACAAATAGGCAGGTCGACTGCCGACTGCCATCTAACTAACTTCCCGCAGGGTAAGTTATGGTATTGGGCCAAGAATCTAAAATGAAAATTTTTGGATATCTTCACGTTTCAGAGGTTTCTTAACATTTTGGCATACCTCAGAAAATATGGTTGTGTGTGTTTGTGTGTTTTGTGTGTCCGCAATTCTTCGTCGACGTTCAAAAGCATTCGATTCCTATTGATAAGGAAATGTGCTGATTAGTTTCTGGCAAAGGCAAGTCCAGCCGTTACAGAGATGCGCAACAAAGTGTGCAGAAAATAGAAATCAAATTCTTAAGAGATCGTAATATCCGATTTGAATAATCCAAAAAACATTCAATTTATAATGATTGGGAGAAGCGGTGATAAGTTTTTGGAAAAGGCAGGTCTAGCCGAAGTCACAGTCACAGAGCTAAATGTACAAAAATGACAGTTTTTGAGAGATAGCTAAACATCCGATTTGAATTAATCAAAAAACTTTCTGCTTTTGCTGACAAAACAATATATTTTTTATTTAATTTTTTTTTCAAAAACAAAATCAAAATGAATCAGATTTTAATTTTAATTCTCTCTAAAGTTCTAAAGCTCAATTATATACTTAAAAAAAATAATTTTATTTTTGTAATTCAGTTTAATTCCTATAAATATTAGTAAATGTTACAGTATTTATAATAATCTGTTTGATAAGATTTAAGTTCCAGCAATTTGCCTTAAGGCACGATGTCATATACCACTAGTTAAATTTTTTATAGTGGGCAGGTTGACTAGTAGGGAAGGTAGAAAAGTAAATATGTAGACAAGTAGACAGGTGATGCACTGGTAGGCAAGTACAAAAATCGACAAGTTAAAACTTAGACAGGCCGATACTTCGATAATAAATAAGTAGACTATTAGATTCGTAGATCACAAAAAATCGAATTTTTATGGATCAAATAGATTATTTACATATATCGGGAAGATTGTGCAACTTACCATAGGGCAAAAGCCACTTACTCATAGTCAGGTATATGATCAACATTCAAGAAATAGTTCAATCAAGCATAGAATAATTAAAAATTCTGGACCGCGGAATCAAGTATAGTATAATTAAAAATTCTGGGTATTATTCATATGAATAATATGTCCTTAAATTTAACAAATATTTTTGTAATTGTTTCATTATCTTCAAATGCAATTAAGGAATTAAAATAGTACATTATCTATGTGAGCACAAACAGTTTTTTTTGTTTAAATGAAACCAATCGAATAAATAAAATATAGTGCACAGATGTAGATAAAAGTTTATTCAATACTGGACTAATTCTCGGTCAATTGATGCTCGCACTGGTGTGGTCGCACTGGAATTTAATTAGCAATGCATGCAGAGTGGATAATAGCGAAAATTCCGTAGAGAATTTAAAATTACACTTCTATACTTTGTATTTAACAGGCTATGCTACAACAAAATTCCGCATCTCATGTTAATTCATGTTATAAAATTTGATTTTATTTCTTTAATTTTATAATTGTTCACGTTTGAAAAAGAAAAGAATTTGAATTAGAAAATAGAATATTTAATTTATCTGGAATATTTAGACTTGAATAATTATTATCGGATAAGCTTATTTTGTTGTCTTACTAGCTGTTTACAAAAATATAACAAATCATAAAAAGTCATAGCGTTTTTATATTATGATTCCTACTTAAAATATGTCACCCAATTAACTTTTTTCAAACAATAATATGCTTACATTTAACGTATTGTGAAAAATTTATTTATTTCATCTTATTACGAGCAAGAACCAAGATAATAAAAATGCTTCTACGTGTATATAATATGTTTTTTTTTAATAAAACTTCTTTAGCGCGTTAAGTTGTAAATCCTTCTTTAAGACTAAGTTGTAAATCCGTACAAATGCAAAGGAAGTGGGTTGCGGCCAATGATTTGTTATTCGCTGTCAATGAAATCATTTTTATACGGGTCGATTGTGATTAGAGGTCGTTTATGTGAATAGAGATCTGTCGTTGTATGCGTACCGGCATCAACGTTGTATGCGTATCGATATCAACAAGCAAATCGGCGTTGATAAATAAACCTTTTAAAGATACTTTGTAGTACAAATCTTGATTTAATGAAAAATGCCTGAATTAGAAGAATATTTTAGCCTGTTCCTTGAAAATATTAAAATAACTTAGTAATTTTTATAAACCTTTGAAGTTATTAAAATGCAAAATGTTTTTAGGCAAGACAGATATTATAGCTGTTCAACAATAAGGTTACATCGCCAGCGAAAAAGTAAAGAAAATATAAGCAGTCAATGAATGTATGTTAATTTTAATTACATGAAGTTCTTCAAACACAATTACATGGTGAGTGTAGTTGCGAAAACAACATTTGCATAGGCGTTGTTTGATATAATTCACTGTGTGAACAAATATTATAGAATTTATTAATCAGCAATTATTTTATTATCAGTTTTTTTTTTGTGCAGACCAATTTGGCCTTGGCTTGAGCTTAGATGCTTCCTTAGACCCTGAATCAATACCATATCTTTATAATTATCATTTTTCATTTGAATTTGAACATTCTCATTGAATTTGTATTGAGAGATAGAACTGGATAAATAAAATGCTACTTACACCTAGTTGAAAATTATATTAGCCGCCGGTCTATGAGGATAGCGCCTCGTACTGTGAATTACAGTTGCAAACCTCGATTCGCGAATTCGCGTAAAGCTGTGATATAAGCCAAGGCACGTGTCTCCATTGAATTCGTTCTTCGCACTATCAGATTTACCTAACCGTATTCTGGATAACACACAGAGAGGAACAATGGTGATATGATACCTTCCATATGCAAGTGACTGGCATGCATTCTATCACCGTGGGAGGAATTTTATTGATTTGAAAACCGAAGCTGGAAATTGATTACCTTGCGAGACAGTGAACATATTCGAGAAGTTTGTTTGTGCAAAGAAACTAGTATAAATGAAATCATTGGTTACAGTTTCTGTTTTATTGATTTTACTACGAATCGCGTATTTTCTATGTACTCACTATATAGACACAGAAATGATATCTAGAATTTAAAAGCCTTATTTCTCACTAAAGACGAGAAACATTGAACGGTATAAGCTTGTGAAGTAAATAAAAATAGATACCTACCATGTCTTTTCACGCAAGATTGCTATCATTTTAAATCATGGGCTCGCCCGGTTAAGAGCGATGGGACTTGCTTCAGAGGTCCGGGTTCGATACCCACTTCGAGCAGCCTGTTGTCAGGTAGCAGTGACAACGATTTTCACTTGGATATATAGATAGATAGCAATATGTTTCTAAGTGAAAATAGCCCATACCCGGAATTGCTGCACCAAGAAAAAGTCAGCCCTATTAGATTGATTCTAATAACAAAATCATCAAATATGGATGGATTAACCATTGGTTTATCATCTAAAATAAATACGAAGTAAGGAGAAGTTTCAGCCCAACAGCTCATAGGACGTAAGGTTCTGATTGCTGTTCAAAAATATATAAAAAAAAAATTAAATCATTCATATATACAATCAATTTGCAATAAATGTGATTATTGACCTACATATAAATTATTATTATATAAATTTTGCAATAATATCTATAAGCTAACTCTAATATGTTCTATAATCAACATTATTGCTAGTGGTATTTTATTGTGTTACCTCGAGTAATTATACGTCGAAAAAGGTATGTACTTATAGATCTATTAATTTTGCATGATATAATTCAGCAGAAGTCATTTTTGTGTTTTAATAAAACTATAGACTATTTTGTATTCATTGGAGCTCGTCGTGGAGCAGAAATTAAGAATCATGTTAGTAGGCGCTAGTTCCGAATTCGATCACAAGGGCTAGTTTAGTATCAAACTGTATTATAAAAATTCACGGTGAAGGTTAGAGATCCTAATTAAAATATCAAACAAAAACTGCCTTTTTTCCATTGCTGTATAACAATCTGAAGTTAAAAACACCGTCAAGTGTAATCGTAATATCTTAAAATTAGGATAGAACAACTACTGGATTGCATTACAAACAATCCATAAGCCAAAAATAAAATTCCAAAAAATAGTAGTTAGATTTCATATGTCGTACTGAAACAATTGAGGATTCAGGACTAAATGGAAAGCTTTTTTTGAGAAAAAAAGGATGAAATAATGTTTGATACAATCGTCAGCAAGATTTGTATAAAGAAAACAAGTTTTTTTCTAATGAAGCAAGAAAACTGAGGGAATTGCACGATGCAAAAAAGTATTCAGATAAATGTTCATAATTTTTTTTTTTTTTTTTTTTTATTCATTTATTATTTTACAGCAATCAGAACAGTACTTATATTCTATGAGCTGCATTGCTTATATATATATAAACTAAAAAGAATAAACTAAATAAGAATAAATAAAAATAATAACATAAAAATAGTAACTAATAATAATAGTAAATGTTCATAAATGAAACTACACAATTAAAGATTATTTATGTAATAATAAGTAACATAATCTTCAAGTTTGATGAATTCAGGACTTCATAAAATTTAGGACTGAACGTGCAACAAAAGTGCACAGTTAAAGCAAGGAAGTCAAGGAATAAGATATTTAACATAAAAACCATATACTAGTAGTATTAATATGAAACTGTCAACTTTAACCAATATCATGTAGTGCAAATGAAAAATAATCCAGACATAACTTCAATTTGCACATAAAATTTCCCCCACTTTTGAATCGCAAAAATAATCAAATAAAATGAAATGAAGTATTTCCCACTGATCAATTTATAATATCTCCGCGCTGAAAAATCACCATTGCGGCAAATCACTCTAATATAATAATCCACAAAATTTTCGCTCGTGTAACACATCATACGAGTCGTTATATTGAATTATTAATACATGTCATCAAACTAAAATTAATCACATCCGATGAAAATATACATTCATTCGTATGTACATGAACTGCATGTTAAATTTGATGCAATATTGCCGCGCAAGCTACATTAATCCCATTAAAAACATAGTGCATCTGTCAGATGGCTCAAACTCGCGATAATAATGAACTTTCTGATATAATTGCGCAATAATTAAATTTTCTGACGAGAAAGAAAACGTACATATTACCTTTGAAAGTAATTAACGCTGAAGTTGTGAAGTCTTTGTTAACTTTGCGTCCAACTTCTACTTTGCGCAAAGTTAACTGCATTGTGTGCATAGATCGTACTTTGACAAGTTAGTTTCGAGATAAATATTTTAAATGGAGAGGATGCGTTTTTTTCTGTTCTGTCATTTTATGAAAGGAAGTGCCTGCTAAGTTGCAATCTGACCTACTTTTCGGCTGTAAAACATTCATGATTTTTTAGCAGCTGAAACATGAGATTGAATTTAATTATTTATTACATAATTTCACTTATTGAGATTCCGTATAAATAAACACATACACGCATATCTTTACCATGGCTACGGTGTGAACAATAAATAATGGTAAATAAAAAATTAAATTAAAACTAGTTGTGTATGTCATCATGCCTTAAGGAAAACTGCTGGAACTTCCTCTTCGAGAAATATTAAATGTTTTCATATAGATTATTATAAATACTGTAACATTGTCTAATTATTTATAAGAGTTATATAAACTGAATTACAGAGTTAAAATTATTCATTTGAAGTATATAATTTATTCATAGTATATAAGTGAGCTTTATTTTAGATATAAAAAAATTTGAATATAAAAAATGAAAAAAAAATTGAAATATTTTTTTCCAAAAGCAGTTATTTTATCAAACCAAGCAAAAAGTTTTTTGAATCATTCAAATCGGTTGCATAGTGCTCTCTAAAACTGCCATTTTTTGCACCTTTAGCTCGGTATCTCCGAAACGGCTGGACCTGCCTTTGCCAAAATCTAACCACCACTTCTCCCCGTCAATATGAGTTGAATGTTTTTTAGATAATTCAAATCGGATGCTCCGTTCTTTCAAAAGCTCGATTTCTATTTTCTGAATTCCTTGCTCTGTATCTCCGAAACGGCTGGACCTGCCTTTGCCAAAAATTAATCAGTATATCCCCTTATCAATAGGAATCGAATGTTTTTTGAATCTTTCAAATCGATTGATACGTGCGCCCGAAAATATGGACGAAACATTGTATCCATACATACATACACACACTTCCATTTTTTCTGAGGTATGCCAAAGTGGTAAGAAACCTTTAAAACGTAAAGAAACGTAAAAATTCTGATTTTTGGACGATTACAATAACTTATCCTATGTGAAGTTAAAAAGACAATTTTACAATAAATAAGTTCAATAATTAGTTATTCCTACTCTATTTATGATTATTTCTAACAAATTACCAGGTAATATACAGTTTACCTTTATCTCTGTTTTCTGTACCCTTGGAATTTATATTTTGCATTGATTGCATAATTTAGCTATTCTTTCGTAAAATCCCTTTGAAATTAAAAATAATAAATTGGACTTGTTTGCCACCTGGCTGTGGGGTAGATGACAGATTTTTGAAAAGCAGCAAAAAACACATTTTTACAATGATGAATTAGCTGGGAATTTCACTGAACAAAGTCAGATAGTGGTTCGTTCGATATTTGTTAATTGTTGTGATAAAATTGGTTTGATTTTCACAATATAATTACTCAAAGTCAAATTAGACCTTTGTGGTCTATACTACTTTATAAACGGTTATTAGAACATTTTACTGTATTCACAACAAATTAGGTTTTGTATTATTTCTTAGATGTATAGTATCTTAAGATAAATTTAGTGCTTGAATGAGTATTTTTAATAGCTTTTCATTGTAGAAATTGGAGGCAGAACTAATATTCTGTACAATAAATTATAGTTGTGAAATTCCTTTTGGCGAAAATAGTTGTGATGAGAACTAATATTCATATTTGTTTATAAAGATAATACATGTTTTTAATGTCCTTATATTTTTATAATCAATTTTGATATTCTTATACTTATATTATCCAGTAGAAGTAATATTGTAATAAAATCTTAGTCCAATCAAACTGCAAATACTAGAATCTATACTGCAAATAATAAAATTTATTCGACACTCAGACGGCGCTCTATCTAATACTTTAAATGCAGAATCTCATTAAATCCAGTAGGAAGTTATATTCTTATGTCGAATTGGATACAGAGCTCACTTAGATTTCCATATTTGAGCACAATGTGTCCAACGCCATTGCTCGTCCGAGAGTAACTTGTAATCCTCTTACTTGCACCGGAGTTGCATGCAAATGGGTCTGCGGCAATTGTAGCCAATTCGCAAGAATATACGAATATATTACCAGCATTTTGTGCATCCTTCATGTTTCCAAGAAATTTGAGTTATGTGCTGCTGGAATATTACATTTTGTACTGGATTTGGTTATAAAATAGAAATAATTTAATCAGGACACAATCTCTTTTTAATAGCACTAATTAATGTAGAATTAGGAATTATTGAGTATTACATCAATATGTACTAAATAGATTATAGTGATTCAAGTTATATTGTGTTGTGTTGTTGAATTATTTTTATTACCTTCTCATTGGATATGTGAATTATAGTAATCGCAATAAAATCGCAATGAAAATTTTTGCATATTACTTTTTAAGACCACCTGACATTTGGGCATATCTTAGAAAAATATACGAGTGTGTGCGCATGACAATTTTTTTTTATATATTATTTTTGAACAGCAATCAGAACCTTACGTCCTATGAGCTGTTGGTCTGAAACTTCTCCTTACTTCGTATTTTTTTAGATGGTAACCCAATGGTTAATCCATCCATATAATAGTGCTAATAGGGCTGACATTTTAATAATGCAACAATGCCGGGTGAGGGCTATTTTCACTTGGAAACATATTGCTATCTATATTTCAAAGTGAAAATCGTTGTCACTGTTGCCTGACAACAGGATGCTCGAAGTGGGTATCGAACCCGAGACCTCTGAAACAAGTCCCGTCGCTCTTAACCGCTTACATACGGGCGAACCTGCATGACAAATGTATGAATTGAAACAATTTTTCTTGCACGATTTCGGGCAAGCGCTTTACATGATTTATAAAATATTATTCTACTGATAAGGAGAGATGCAAATAGTTTTTGGCAAAGGCAGGTTCACCGGATTCGATGATATGGATCAAAAAGTGCAAAAAATCGCAGCTTTATTCAGTTTTTGAACAAAAATATATCATAATTTTCAACTGGTTCCATCTCCGTTCGTCAATAAATAACATATTAGCCCCACTGCTTTTTCTATTGAGTTAATAAATTAGGTAGCGATGTTTTTTTTACAAAGAATGGTGTACTAACCTTAACCATATTCATATGTGTAATCTGTTAAAATGCAATTATTAAGTTAGATTCTGAATCATCATCTTAAATTCATTTTAAAGTTTTTGGAAACTATGATAAGACAAATTTATAGTAGGGTAGAGTGGGGCACAAAAGTTCAATTTTAATTTCAGCAATTATTATATAACCAAATAACTACATTGCCATAAATAGCTAATATGAAACTTACACCTACTTAACTAATTCTAAATTTTTAACTAATTCATCATTATAGAAATATATTTTTATGCTATTTTTCAAAAAAAAAAAACTTTGTCAAATGAATTCATCAACGACGTTGGAATGACTATTAATTTAATTTATCTTTTTTTCAAATTACTTTTTTAACTTCCCGTAGGATAAGTTATTGTTATGAGCCGAAAATCGAAATTGAAAATTTTTACATTTCTCGACGTTTTGAAGGTTTCTGAACATTTTGGCATACCTCAGTAAAAATGGATATTGATAGGGAGATGTGCTAATTAGTTTTTGGCAAAGGCAGGTCGAGCAGTTATAGAGATAAAGTGAAAAGAATGCAGAAAATAGAAATCGAGTTTTTGCGAGAACGGAGCATCCGATTTGAATGATCTAAAAACATTCAATTAGTAATGATTGAATGGGGGAAGTGTTTATTACTTTTTGGCAAAGGCAGGCCCAGCTATTTTAAAGATACGTAGCTAAATGTGTAAAAGATGGCAGTTTTTAAGAGAACTAAGCGCCCGATAAATGATTCAGAGAACTTTCTGCTTGTCTTAACAAAATAATTGATTTTGGAAAAAAAAATTTGTTTTAACTTTTTTTTCAATTTTTTTATAGTTCTAATATACTTTAAACAAATAGTTTCAACTTTGCAATTCAGTTTATATAATTCTTATAAATATTAGCCAATGTTATAATAGTCTATTTGAAAACATTCAGTATTCCTCGAACGGGAAGTTCCAGCAATTTGCCTTAAGGCACCATGCCATACAACCAACTAGTTAATTTTAATATATTTTTGTTTTCACCTTTGGCTCAGTTGAACTTTTTAGCACATCCACATGCAAGTTATTCTAGAGCTCATATATATAAAAAAATTAAGTTTACATTGAAAATAACAACTCTCTTTATAAATCGATTGAATAGTGTATACTTGAAAATTATATTCAGGTATTATAATCTAAAGAATTAATAGTGCTTAAAAACGAAAGAACCAAACGCTTTGTTTAAAAAATCATAATGTGGCCGTTTACCTCCTGACAGCGAAGTCATCTGATTTAAGGTGATGGCTTTCTTTTGAAAAAAGTTTTGCTAAACATTCCATATTTTACTTGCTTTTGGGATAATGATGGTGGACCTTTTTACCCGCGAAATATTAGTAAAACTAATATTCATGTATTATTGTTATAAAATCATTGTGATCAGATTGAGTAATAAAATTTTACCTGTGTACTATCAATTGCATTAAGCTTTATTACAAATCTCAGTTGATTAATTTCCGATGTACTATCTGGTCAAGATAACGATAGGAATCAGATGCTACTCTGAATTATGGGTCAGTGGATTTAATTACATATGCATATTACGATTAACACAATTTTAGCCGGAAGCAAAATCAAATATCTACTAACACGACATCGAATATCTATGTAGCGCAAATTGGACTGCTAACTATAGATGGAATGCATAGTAATTGATTTAGTATGGAAATGATCGATCACATGGATGCAAAACTGGATTTTACAATAAAGAGATCTGCATTAAAATTTATTAAATGCTTCTAATAAATTGTTCGTAGAGCAAAATATATTATGAATTATTTTATAATGAATTGGAAAGATTAAATAAAATTGCATGTTTAATGTCTGAATTATAGTCATCATTTATTTAAAATTATTTATGTAGGAACTGATGAAATGTGTAATGACAATCTTTGTTCCAAAAACAATCAATCAGCCTCATAATATCAAATAGATATTATTTTTAATATTCAGTTCTTAATCAAAAATTTACATTAAATTATGGTCACCTTTGGCGATACCATTTATAAAATTTTGTTGCAACACTTTGTAACTATATTGATTTTGGATAGGGCATAAAAGGAGCAAAGTAAGGTACGTTTATAACATACAGCGCCTTATATTAACATGATCTGCAGACCGCATTGCTAATAAAGAGTCAATAGTAAGTTTCCTAGCCCGATTTCTTTTAATGTAACTTACATACAAATAACTTACTTGCAGTTAATTACGTGGAATTTGTGCGTAGATAATTTAGATCTATTATATCGAAGATTCGCCACTAAAAGTTGATCGTTGGATACGCTTGTGACAAATTTTTGTTGGTACGGTAACATTTTTTGTATGTAATTTCTGGAAAACATGTAAAGAAAAATCTGAAAGAACTAAGACAAAATAAGAAAGAGAAAGCAAAAGGAAAAAGCAATACAAGGAAAGAAATTTTGTGTCTGGTTTTGTGTAAGCTCATATTCTAAAACGGCTGGCGTAAAATAAATTAAGTGCCAAGGTGACAGTCACCATGATGATTCTGACTAGATCCTAGTTTATTGATATTATGAAATATTCGCAAATTAATCGCATAGTTCAGTTTATTTCTTGGTAGCTCATTTTTGTTATATATTGTTAAATTATATTTATAAACTAGGCGATTATTCAATTATGTGTACTATGTTACATATTTCGGATAATAAACGTCGTTATAAACCATTTTTATGTTTTTTGTTTTTTTTTTTTTTATTTGGCCTCGCTTTCTCTGAGCATTTAGCCACCTACAACATTTTTTACTTATTTACATTCTAATTTTTATATCATTTTCAACCTACATATGTATCCAATTCTATACTATTCTTATTTTTCTTCTTCTTAATTTCTTCAATTCTTGCTCTTCTTCAAATTTCTAATTCTATTTAACTTCTAGGTTCATTCCATTTTTTTCTTAATTCTTCTTTTAATTTCAGCTCAGTTCCAATAATTCTCTTCTTACTCCTAATAAAATTCAGCTATTCGAACTATGTTATTCCTATTTATCTTAATTTTTATTCAAATTCTACTCAACAAGACAATTTTTATTTGATTTCAAATTAACTATACATATTTTTTGCCTATATTCTAAGTCATTGACAGGATTTGATCCGAAGATCCCTGTCGTGTGAATCGAACACGCTACCAATGAGCTATGCTCGCCACCATTTTGATGTTTAATAGGTTTTTTAGTTACCTTTATTTATGCCTGTTACAACCATTCTAGCGATGTGGGCGGTTGTAACACTCGTCCTTTTTTGAAGGATTTTATTTTACGACTAATTGCATTTAAGGACAGCAATTCAGTATTTCTACGTAAACAAGTGTTCAAATTAACATTTATATGTAATCTTTATAACCATATATATTCTTCTCTACCCTTGATCCAAAATAAGTTATAATATAAATGAAAAAAAAAGTTTTTGCATATATTCTTGTTAGAAACAAATGCTTTCACTCTGAATGGCCCATCCTATACATCTATAAGATTCACACATATTACTAAAATCTCGCTAAATCATTTAATTCAAGCATTCTAAATATAAATGATGAGAGATGCAATACAAATTAAGCCTGAAGTTCGAACTCCTTGTTCTCACTTGAATATATTATAATTACATTTAACAGTCTACTATTAGGTGTTTACGGCTTCAACATTCAATATCGGTACTGAATGTACTAATATGAATAAAGGTGTATAATATGAATATAAATGCGTTATTCGTAGTCCGTTATGTAATATTAACCGCCATACACCTACGGTTCAATCGGAAAGCATAAATCACATAGAAAATTTCCATTCCCATCTCGTACAGTTTAACCCCACACTCGGCGATAAAAAGTGCGGAGCCTGCATCCCTCGCTTTTCACACTTTTGTACCGACGAGCCGGCGCTCGCGTTCGAGTTCGAGTTCACCCTGCGCTGCAATTCCTGCTGCAACAGAATCGGCGGACATGTAATGTAATATAATAACGTTTCGTTATTTTTTGGAATATTCAATACTATAAATATACTGCTTTTTTATATCATTTGTTATACGGAATTCAGCAAAGCGTTTTCAATACCCGACACGCTTGCGTGCGTCGGGCACATGTGATAATTTTGTTTTATTATGAGTTTGCTGTTATTTTATATAAAAACTCTTTAATTATATATGGGCTTGTAATAGTTAAATGCTTTTAAGCGTAGTAAATTATTGGTTTTTATGATGTTGCTAACCCATTTTCGAAATTATTAATTGAACTTCTATATCAATTTGCGGAAAGGTAATTATACTAAATTAATTCTTATATACGTATATGCGCAATTATTACATTCACATTTAATATTTTGACAAAGTAACTTGTATAACCATTGATTGCGATTTTTTTTTCAAAATAATTTGTTATTGCTACAAAATAAAAATACAATTGCATTAACTTAGAATCATTAAAAACATTTAATTTAAATGATATTAACTTCCCGTAGGTAAGTTATTGTAATCGTCCAAAAATCGAAATTAAAAATTTTAACATTTCTCGACGTTTTGAAGGTTTCTGAATATTTTAGCATACCTCAGAAAAAATGGATGTGTGTGTGTATGTATGTATGTATGGATAAAATTTTTCGGTCACGTTTTTAGGCGCACGGATAAACCGATTTGAATGATTCAAAAAACATTCGATTCCTATTAATAGGGAGATGTGCTGTGTAGTTTTTGGCAAAGGCAGGTCCAGCAGTTACCGAGATGAAAAGCAAACAGTGCAAAAAATAGGAATCGAGCTTTTGAGAGAATCGAGTATCCGATTTGAATGATTAAAAAACATTCAATTGGTAATTCAATTGGTAATTCACAATTAGGAGAAGTGGTTATTAGTTTTTGGCAAAGGTAGGCTTAGCTATTTTGAATATACAGAGTTAAATGTTAAAAAAATGGCAGTTTTGAGGGAACTAAGCGTCCGATTTAAATGATTCAAAGAACTTTCTGCTCGTTTTAACATAATAATTGATTTTGGAATAAAAAAATGTTTCAAAATAATTTAATTTTTTTTTTTAATTTTTTTTGTATATCGAAAATAAATCAGATTTTCAAAACCTGTAAATGAAAATATGTAAAAATCGTCAGTTATGAATTGTAATTCTAATCCATCTTCTTTTGAATTAAATTACATCTTTATATGATTTATATGAATAAATTAAGAATTGGATTGGTTAGCAATTATGTGTGAAAATTGGTCGAACCATTCTTCTTACATACTGCTATATACATATCTGCAAAGTTTGAATAATAAGAAACCCATGATAAATTTATATCAGATTTTATATAATTAGTCCTACTAAAATTAGTAGGCGGAGATAAATGAAATGTGATTCATTGTCACTATCTATTTGCGCAAACTGGACGCACATTTGAACCCTTCTATAGTTGACATTACTCAACCTTTTGGCATTAGGAGGTTGAAACGACAATGGCCCTTAGACTTAGTCTTAGATTAGGTCTAATATATCATATTAATTGTAAAACTGAGAAGTTCTCATTGGAGTTCTTCTTAGGCATCACTCATAAATGTTGTCATTTTAGCTCATAGGAATCTTTATGTATTTCTGATTGCTAAATAAAACTGAGTTAAAAAAAAAAAAAAAAAAAAAAACTATCTATTTACCATATATTTATTTCATAAATTCAATTATTTAAAATTGTATAATTTTAATATTTGTTAATACTATAACGTTCTATAACGTTCTTATCATTGTTAGTTCGGATAAATATTAGACCAAAATTAAATGAATGTTAATGAACAAAATTCTTTCTCCTACACAAATTATTTGAGCGTCTTTCAAACTTAATTGTTAGTTGTTCTCTTGATCTACATAGTCTAATGTACGTATTTTGTTAGCTATATAATTATCTTCGAACGAATTATCATTTAGGTTATACACGGAAATCGTTTCAGCAAAAAAATGTTCATTATGTCTTTCTGCGGAGCATGAATACTAAGTGATCACGTTTGAAAATTTAATGAGCAGAAGTGAAATGAAAATTTGATTATAACCGCGGTTCTTGCAGATGGCGTAGAATAAAAAATTCAATGAAATATTGAAATTGACTGGTATCAGTCATGACTAATATTAGTAATTGATGTTGTAGAAGTTTTACATTAAAATTCTTCATTTAGAAAGCTAATTAAAGTTTTGAAATAAGTTACGTTTTCCAAAAGTAAAATTTTTAATTCTAAGTTGTTGTATTATGTTTATATTCATAAGTAATTATATTAATTAGTTAAACATCCTTGTAAGCAAAAGACATAACAGGTGAACAAAATAAATTATTTTAAAGACAGTTATTTTGCAAATATAGAATGCAAAAAGAAAATTTTGTTTTTACTATTTAACGTCCTAATAAATCGTTCTATATAACGATGAGTACACATAAAAAATTTAATCATAGTGAATGTTTTTTTAATACAATTTATAATATTTTCTTGTAATTTAATTCAGATTATCTCATTTACGTATATAGAGAATAACCAACTCATATAAGGCCTTTTTTCAGATTTTAAATTTTTTCTGGCATTTATATGTATTCTTTATTCATTTATACATGCATTAATATTTTCTCTCTTTCCAATATTAGTTATCAATTTTTTGTCAATTATCAATAAGTTTAATTCTTTAGTAATAACTGAATATGGTACTACAGGATTTTAGGTAATTATACTGTCTAAATAGGAATGAACTAGTTAATTCCTACTTAAATGATTATGTTCATTTACTATTTCTCTCATAGTGAGATTTTGCATGTGTATATTTATGAGCCTCTAATCATTTCTTTATGATTATTTCAAATTCGACATGAACACAACATTTAAAATTTTTGTATTATATATTTATATATAGATAGGAAATAAATGATAACTGAAGTGCATTTTCATAATCG
This sequence comes from Ctenocephalides felis, assembly GCF_003426905.1. Lineage (NCBI taxonomy): Eukaryota > Metazoa > Arthropoda > Insecta > Siphonaptera > Pulicidae > Ctenocephalides > Ctenocephalides felis. The sequence continues at coordinate 55,610,918 of NW_020537758.1, forward strand.
GCAATTAGCTACTAAACTAACTATATGTCACTTGCCCTATATAAGGATCAGTTCAGTTAAAAAATTCAATCATAGTGAATGTTCTTCAATACAATTTGTAATATCTTCTGTAATATATGCGAGAAAAATATAAAAAATTGGTTTTTGAATGAAAAATGTTTTTCAAATCTTGCAATTTAATTCAGATATTATCACATTTACGTCTATAGAGAACAATGTATTATATAATTCACTCGTTCTATATGACGATAAGTTCAATCACAGATAAAAAAATTCAATCATAGTGAGAGTTCTTTATAACAATTTAGAAAAACCAACTCTTTAGAGCTTTTTTGAGAATAGATTTTCTAATTATTTCTAAGCATTTATGTGTATATTGTATTTATTTATACACGTATTATTTTTTTTTCTCTTTCAAATATTAGTTATAAATTGTTTTGTCAATTACCAATAAGATTTATTTTTTAGTAATAATTGAATAGGATACCAGAAGATTTTAGGTAATTATACTGTCTAAACAAAATGAACCAGTTAATTCCTACTTACATGATAATCATTTACTACTTTTATATTGATGAGTTTTTGCATATATCTATGAGCCTGCGTCTAATAATTTTTTATGATAATTTCAGATTTGATATAAACACAACATTTAAAATTTTTATATTACATATTTATATTGGCTCATTATAAACGCAATATATCTCAACATAATGTACTTTTAATCACCGAACTTAGTCATACATTTACCCACAAATAAAATAAGACACATTCTGATGATTTTTTTTCAAATCATGCCTTGCTGATAAAGTCAAACGCATGACGCACTGACTGGTAATATTAACTTATATTATAATATATGCTCTATAATATATATTTCGCTAACAATATATAGATAAGAAATAACTGAAGTGCATGCTAATAATTGGTAATTACCAACTAAACTATTTCTTTTTATCTTCATTAATAAGTTTCTTTCTGAATAATAAACATCAACTATTATGAAGAATTAATGAACAAAATTATATTTTAGCATAAAGAAGTCTAATACATTTTAAAGTAAATGTTTTTTTTTAAACCCATTATTGATCAAAATCATCAAAATTAGTTCGTCCAATCCCGTTCAACTTAAACCTATTACAAACTTCGTACTAGCGCTCATAAAACACATTTAATGCGTAGCGTAGAAACTGCGTGAAGCAACTTTGCCTTTAATAAGTTCGGTTAACGTAATGCTGCTGTACATATTTGATATCAAATGAAACACAGAGTGTCTAAAAGCAGTTGCGTAATTACTTCGCTTTTGGAATTGAATTATAATTCGCAAAATCCGACTGAAATCGAATGACAAGTGCGGAGTTCTGTGCTAAATTGGGCCCACGGCGCGGTGACGCTGTCGCTGTCGCGCTGACGATCGTTTCAAACTAACCGGAAAGAATCCAATTTGCGAATCGGTCGAAAGGCAATTGATATAAGTAATTTCAGGCAGTGCCTTCGAGCGGTGTTATAGCAATTAAGGAACTTATTTATTTTACGATTTGATTAGGCAACTTTACAGAATTTGAGAAGTGATGATTGCCTAATTGCAAATTTATACGAATTATTCACGATAGATTTCACAAAACGGAATGAATTGAGTTCTTCTGTTTGTCATTTATCTTTGTTAAACAAGTCTTTGATTGAAAAGCCAGTACTTTTTTATAAAGCTTGTGTTTATGACACAGTTAATTATTTTAACATTAAGCAGATTCAGTTTATTTCTATTTACATCAAACTTACTTAGTACACAATTTCATAAATTAGAAAACTTACCAACAGTTAGTTTTCTAAATACATGATATCTTTGTAAGGTCTCAAAATAATTATTGGATGTCTTTTAATTATAAGACGGATTGTAATTGAAATATGAATATAAAAGCAGGTTCAGTAGTAAATATTTATCAATATTCGTATTTAGTTTAGAAAATTCCATATTTTGATAAGTACAATAGGGGCACAAATGTTCAATTTGACTGAGCAATTATATTGTGAAAACAAAACCAACTATAACATAACTAATAATATACATCAAACAAACAAGTATCTGACTTTTATCGTCGAAGAAATGTGTTTTTTCCTGTTTTTCAAAAATTTGTCACTTGGTCCGTTTTATTTCATAGGCTCGATAAAATGGGACGACCTGTGGACAAACACGTTAAATGACTTATTTTCAAGTTTAAAGGTATTTTACGAAACAGTTGCAACATTATTCAACTAATGCAGATTCTTTTTACCCCATTCAGGTGTAAGCTTTTATGGTGATTATACATATATAAAAAAAGTTGAATCTAATTTAAAATTAACATATCTTTATCTTATATAACAAATTTGTTATATCTTATATATATTATATATATATATATATATAAGATATAAGTTATATATTATATGTTATATCTTATATATAATAGTCTCGTATACTTAACAACAATGCTCCCAACCTAATCTAACAACAAAAGAATTAGTTTTTTACGGATTTTCAAACATTGCCGTTTGAAAATCTCTTGATTGCAAAGTCGTTAGAATCAAGGTAACGGCTGATTACACATAATTTTTCCTCTACTTTCAAATATTGTTGTTAAACAGATACCGTTCTACCCTATAATAATATTTCGTAACTAAGAATTAAATACCAGTATCTTATATTTACCAGTCCCATCGAGTCACGTAAAATAGTACATTTGAGACAAATTGTTGCACGTAAAATAAAACATGCGAGAAGTCATACCAATAATATATTTCAATATATGTGCTATTTGGAGGTTAGGTTTTAGTACTTAAGTCATATAAAAACGTTCTAATAAACATCATACTCATAGATTTTTGTCAGTTCATGACTATATAAAAAACGTGTAAATTGGCCCATTAGTATTTTACATTTTACATTTTCCACAAGAAAATTGTTCAAATAAAAACATGTTGCACAATTGTACTATAATAATTTCTATAATAATTGTATATTTTCTAGATTTAATAATATTTGCTAGAATGAGTTTTGCAAATTGTTGATAAAGTATATATCTTCTCTCTACTATATTCAGTGTTTAATCGTATTATTTAAATTGAATCTTAAATCTTAGAGTTTTAGGTGACGAAAAACTATTGCCATTATAAATAATCAAAAATAAAAATAATCTGAATAAAATTAAATCTAGAAAAAAGATAAAAAACTGCGATTAAAACCAACAACAAATGATAAGAGATAATAAATTCCTTTAAAAATCATATAAATATTTTTGTAAAGCGTTTGCTTAGAGACGAAGGTGAGGACCATCCCACAAATCGGAACGATCTGAGATACAGTAAAGAATGGTGAGTTTTTTTTTTCTAAATAATATTGCTATACTATACCAAATACAATATTCATATTTGTTGTTAAATTTCAGCAAAATGTCTGGTCTGGTTCTAAAGTTTACGAAAAACCAGAGTATACTATGGTGCTTCAATTTTAAAGATTTTGAAGATAAATGGAAAGTAATATATAAAATAGTTGGAGATTATATAAAAACGTTTCAAAAACTATCGAATTTTTAGGCCACTTTAATCGAAAACTTTCACTTTCATAGATATGTAAAACTCAAAAACCCTCCTTGCATCCTCTTATTCCAAAAATGATTCCATTAAGGTAATGAATTAATAAATCTAATTTTTCAGGCATTATATTTTATAAATGTATATTTTATTAAACTATTTGCATTAAACCTATTCTTTCGGAATAGCTGGAGACCTACTTTTTGGTAAAGCTCTGCCTAAAATTAAGATGCAATTCACATTTAATATCGTGATTATATAGGGATACAACTCTTGATTTAAAACGATCTTGATTGTGACTTCATTTTCTATATTACAATAAAAAATGTTTAAAGCCGGCGACGTTCTTTGTCATTGGGTTCTTCTTTCTATTGTACTATGACGAGGCAATTAATCTAGTCCACTTCAATTACTACAGTTAAATATCCACTCGTTGAAAAAGTTTTTCACAATAGCCAGACAGTACTATTATTCCCTTTACTTTTCTAACGGCGAACATTAGCGAGTGACGTAATCTGAACAGAGGTCGGATTTGAGAGTAAGGAAAAAACCGGAGAGATTGTAATATAGCTGAAGGTGCTCGATGGGATGTCCGGGTTTTCAATCAGTACCATATCTGTAGAAACAGGCGTTGGAAACTTTTGAATAGTGCATTTCTAAATAGTGTAGAAATTCCGTGTCAATAAAGAATATAGGGTAGAGCAGGACCTTCATCACTATTATTTCAAAAAAAAGAACGAATGTTGGGGGAAGTCCCCTAGTGGCGGACACCTAAGGTTATTTATAAATAAATCAAAAAATATTTTACGAAATGTTTATTAAATTATGATTTATATTAGATGATAAATTTAGAAATCAAACATAATTCACAAAATCGTAATCTTTGCTAAAAAATAATTAATACTATCAATCAAACTTCTGTATCAAAAATATGATTTTGAATAGTAGCACATAGTACCGGAAACTTCAAAATAACCTGCATTGTACACATATGTAGTTATCTCCACACTTTGGAATGTTTGCACGTGTGTCTTTGACGAATATTCTTAGATATTGCAAAAAAATCACTATTTATCTACACTTTTGGCTGGGACACACCGATGCTCTCAGATGGAGCATTCATCATAAGATTTTCATTACAAAAAATATCAATTATGTAAATTACGTAAATTCTCACATAAAATATCTATATGCTTATTGTCCGGCACTAAGGGACGACTTAGTGTCCGGTGCCAAGTGACAGACATTTTCGTTCATTTGGTGGCACTTACTAAAATTGGTTAAAATATCTAGTAATATTCTACCATTTTACGGATAACAATCAAGTAAAACTTTTATCTTGGCATACCACTCAAATGTAAATGCATAAATATGCTAGAATTACTTCCATTGATAATTAGGTAACGCCGTGAATTTGCGCCTAAAACTGGAAAGGGTTGCTCTCGTTGTATCTGTGTGTATTTTAAAATGAAAAGATTTATACTCGCTTAAATAATACGTGTTAAATAGAGTGTCCGGTGTTTGGTGCCGTCCGGCGTTACGGGACTTCCTCCTATAAATTTGTATAAAGTGTGATGTTTAAAAAAAATATGAGCATGATATTTCTATTTTGTATTGATTGAATGAAGTAGATTTCTTATCAAATTATTATTATTATTATTATTATTTATTTATTTATTAATTAATAGCAATGCAATTTAATCTTACAAGTTATTGAGACATAAAGAAGAGGAATCGAAATAAATAAATAAAAAAAAATTAAAAACTAAAAATAAAACGTTTGGTCAGTGTGCCTCCGGGCCGTATGAATACATTAAATTATAATATTGTCTAGGCTCCAGGCTGTCTTACCCTACAAATGGAGTAAAGAGACAGATGACTAATTTTAGAAAAATACTGAAAAACATTTTTTTAAATTAGAAATTAGCTGGTAATTCTACTGAACATAATTTGATAGTTGTTTATTTAACACGTGTTGCAGGTCATTTGGTTGTAGACTGTAAAATTATTGTCTAATTGGAACTTCGTGCCCCACCCAACCCCATTTTAAATATGTATAAATAGATTTTATTGTCTTTTGTGAAGTGATTGTTCCTGTGCCAAAAATATTTTACCAACAAATAATAATTTTAAAATCTTGACAATAGTGTCATAGTATTAGAGTTACCTATTATTAGAGATGCATGGTTATTTTGAAACTTACATTTATTGTTAACAAACAAAGCTCAGGAAATAGTAGATAGGTTCTTGATTCTAAAGATTTCAAGCTTTTTTATGATTAGCACCATCGCTGCCGAAATAAATTGTTTTATTACTAACAAATCAGGACGGGTACAAATTAACTTTATTTTTAATTATTAAGATTACAGATGTTTTATATGGTTTTCGATATTGATTTTGTTATGATCATATGCGGCCTTTCAGTAAGATTTTATTTATTTAGATGATCATGTTTATGCTCACAATTATTCACACAGCGACAATTATTGGTTTTTAACTTCCCGTAGGGCAAGTTATAGTAATCGCAAAAAAATCGAAAATGAAAATTTTTATATATCTTTACGTTTCAGAGGTTTCTGAACATTTTGGCCTACCTTAGAAAAAATGGATGTATGTGTGTGTGTGTGTGTATGTGTGTGTGTATGTATGTATATATGTGTGTGTATGTATGTGCGGATACAAATTTTCGTCGACGATTTCGGGAACACGGGTCAACCGATTTGAATAATTCAAAAAACATTCGATTCGTATTGATAAGGAGACGTGCTGATTAGTTTTTGGCGAAGGCAGGTCTAGCCGTTCCAAAGATACGGGGCAAAAAGTGCCGAAAATGGTAGCTCAGTTTTTGAGAGAACGGAGCGTCCGATTTGAATAATTCAAAAAAACATTTCACTTGTATTGACAAGATAAAGAATCGATAAAATTTTCATGAAGGTAGGTCTAGCGGATTCAGAGATATGGAGGAAAAAGTAAAAAAATGAGCCATTTGGCGGTCAAAAATGATCATTAGACATATGCTCATAAAATTATCAGATATTTTATAGAGATTTTAACAATAAGTATATAATTTGTTAACATTCCTATGGGTTCCGTACCAATGCTTATGCTTTAGACAGCGACGCGGCGCTTACGCGCTTTATATTTTGTCCCTATGCATTTAAAGCAGTACGATTGATTGCTTTGAAAAGAAAGTTCAGATCTTCCACAATATGTCAAAATAAAAAAAAAAAAATTTCAAAAAAAAAAAAAATTAAAAAAAAAAAAATTTTTTTTTAAAAATTTTTTTCAAAAAAAAGTAATTTTTTGTCCAATTTATAGTTTCTCAAAAATCTTATTTTTTCAAAGTAATTTTTTTTTTCAAAAATGTTAATCGTTTTTAAAAAAATAATAATTTTTGGTACGGGAAGTTCCAGCAATTTGCCTTAAGGCACGATGCCTTAATTGCCTTAAGACAGAATTCCACTTACAGCTAGTTATGTTATTATTTAAATCAAGCAAATTTTTCAATCTTCTTGAGTGATCTCTTCAGTCGAATATACAATAATTTATAAACGTGTGTAAATTTTATAATTCATGTATAATTATGTATTTGATGAGCATATAATCTAGCTTTGCTAGATATTGAAAATTTAAATTACAATGTGCTGAAATTATAATGATATGCTAATTGACAAAATATATTTTACTTTCGCATTGTAATAAATCTGTAGGTTGGTTAATCTATCAAAAAATACATTTGTCTGCTAATATTAAACTGGAATTTAATCTAAAATGGTTCCAAATTGATAAAAAACAATTCTCTGAAAGTTTAGCTCTTAATATTAACTTTTAATAATGCAGATCAAACTTTGTATGGAAATAGGATGAATTTTTTTTTTAATATTAAATGCTTTCAAATAGATTATTATTAATACTGCAACATTTACTAATATTTATAAACTGAATTACGAATGTACAATATAACTGAAAGTTGAAATTATTTGAAGTATATAAGTAAGCTTTAGAAAATTACCCAGAATGAAAATTAAAATCTGAATTATTTTCTATATACAAAAAATATAATATAATGAAAAAATAATTTTGAAATATGTTTTTTTCCAAATTTTTTCCAGTACATTTAGCACTGTATCTTCAAAATGGCTGGAACCAATCAGCACATCTCCCTACCAGTAGAAATCGAATGTTTTTTGAACCATTCAAATCGGTTGATTCGTGCGCCCGAAAACGTGAACGAAAAATTACGGGCACGCAAAAACATACACTGTTTTTCTGAGATTTGCCAAAATGTTCTGAAACGCGAAGATATACAAATAAGTCTACATGTTATTGAGGAAAATATTAAAATTTATTTTACTTTTTCAATGAATGAGAAATTAAACATTAGAATTTTTAAAGCTGAAGAGAATAATATTTAAATTTGAAATATGATTTGTAAATTGTATATTATTCTTAATAACCTTAATAAACATTAAAAAAAATGTTTCAACTACAAAATTCATGTAACTAGTGAAATCTTTCTTTGCCCGGTATTACGCAATGCAGAACAAAACTTATTTTGTTAAAATCCACCAGCATTGAATATGAACCTCGCACAATTCCGTAATGAGGTACAATTACTTTCTGCAGTTCGCAGTCCAGGTATTCTCGGCCATTTAGCTGAAATCGTCAAAGTTTTGCTGAGTTTGCAGAGATAGATGAAACTTATTTGATGCACCTAACTATATCGGTCGATCCAATACCAAACTTTATACAAGTCAGCAGACAAACTGATGTAATTTGTACTTCATAGTGAACCGTTATAACGCAAGGCTACGTCGGCTAAAAGAAATTTTAAGTAATCAGCTCGGGATTAATGAGTCGGAACAGCAAGAGTTAGGTTATGTCTACAATATTGAGAAATTTTAAGAAAAGTTGCAAAATTATGAAAATATAATGAAGAAAGTTGGCGTAGTTTCTTTCAAGATTCTTACAAATTCTTTATATGTTGAATGTGTAACTCCTTAATTGTAACTTTAACATTATTCATTTAGGATCGAATATTCATTCGTTGATTTTTATCTCACAATTAAATTAATAACATACTTATTGTATATCTAAATCATCATTACATATTATATTTTTCACTAAATACTAATGAGTTGAAATGTAGTAAATAATGTATAGCTGAGAGCCAACTAAAAAGATATTACTAATTCAAATATTGCTATGCAAATATGCATTTGAAGGCTTTCTGAATATAATGGCATAGCATAGAAAAATATGAATTATATGTGTTTCTTTGTATCAAAAAATATATTTTTGGAAAGAGGTTGATTAGTTGTTTGTGGGATTATTTATACAACATTCTAAACCTTTAGAAATCGCTTATGAATCGTTCTTGAACATTTTGGCATACCTTAGGAAGAATGGATGTGTGTGTGTATGTATGTATGTATCTAATATATATGTATGTATGAATACAAATTTCCAGTCACGTTTTCGGGCGCACGGATCAACCGATTTGAATGGTTCAAAAAACATTCGATTTCTATTGATAGGGAGAACAGCTGATTAGTTTTTGGAAAGAAAATAGAAATCGAGTTTTTGAGTGGACGGAACATCCGATTTGAATGATCTAAAAAAACATTCAATGAGGAGAAGTGATTATTAGTTTTTGGCAATGGCAGGCCCAGCCATTTCGAAGATACAGAGCTAAATGTGCAAAAAATGGCAGTTTTTGAGAGAACTAAGCGTCGAATTTAAATGATTCAAAGAACTTTCAGCTTGTTTTAACAAAATAATTGATTTTGGAAAAAAATGTAATTATTTTTTTTATTTATTTTTTTTAGTTTCTTTTGTATATCGTAAATAATTCAGATTTTATTTTTAATTCTGACTATAGTTCTAATATACTTTAAACAAATAATTTCAACTTTGCAATTCAGTTTATAGAAATCTTATAAATATTAGACAATGTTACAAATTTAATGATAATCTATTTGAAATCATTCAGTATTTCTCGAACATTTCGTTACGGTACGGGAAGTTCCAGCAATTTGCCTTAAGGCACGATGCCATACACCACACTAGTTATCTTATATTTTACTGGGTGATTCAAAAGCAAAATACATTTCATTGAGTTAATGTCATGAAGGCAATAATGCATGACACTATTTTAACTAAGTAATTTCAAGTTTTATAAAAAAATATTTGTCTAATATTACACAAATTTTACACAATTATATATTATGGAAATTCTAATGTTTCCTATTCAATTACAAATTATTCAAAATTTCAGTATCCAAATACAAATAATCCTAACGGACTTATTAAGCTGTGTGTTAATGTATAATACTTTATTAACAATCAAAACATAATTCTAACCATCTTAATCTAAGAAACGAAATAAAGCTAAAACAAATATAGTTTTTATACCTGCTCAACACTTTTTCAATTAAAATTACTATTTTTTTATTTCATCATTATAATGTCACTTTAAGTATAATTTTAATAAAAATATTATTTTCCTAAGTTGTTTATAGATTGAGTTAATGCAACATACTATGAAATAAAATATTTCATTTATATAAAATATAAGAGATTTTTTATAGAGAATATATTGAGCAATCAAGTTTTCTTATGATGTATTTATATACGGAAGATTAATATGTCAAAAATTTCTGAATCTTTTATTAGAGTTTTTATGGATTTCAGTATCAAGTCCTGAGAAAAGTTATTGAATAATTCAAACAGGAGGAATCCGGAATATTTTGCTCGCATAATTAACAAAATGATATTGAATTTTTTCTCATTTCAAAAATATAATCAAATCATTTTTCACTAGCAAATTCTTCCTTTAAATTGATATAATTCTTGTACTCAATTTTTAAAAAACCTACAAAATTAAATATATTCATTCATAATTTGCATTTCACTAACAAATATCTATTACAACCACATTAAAAAAAACTTTGAATTATGTTCAAAGGACAAGCACAACTCAGCTTCAGAAGTTTTACTGCAAAGAAATCTGTAAGAAAATGCTTCTTTGTCACGAAGAAAAACTGCTTTTACCGCGCACAAGTCTGAAATATATCGCGGAGGGATAAAAGCAAAGGTTTGAACTATGCGCGAAATATGATTTATTACCTTCGGATTTATGTTTCTTCATAATTTGAAAGTTATAAAAGAAATAAGGGGTAGGTAATAATATGATGGTATTGAATTAAAATCTTTTTGTAGTTTGAAGAAAACCATTATTTTAATAAACGCTTCAACCCTTCTGGGGATATAAACGAATACAAAAGGTTATTAATCATTTTTCTTTCAATTTTCATCTTTTATTCTACGTAGATTCAATGACGCTGTAAAATGCTATAATTATAGGGTGCCTAAGTTTCGGTTAATTCGCGGTAATTATAGAGCGATATGTTCCTCACAAAATGACTAGGATTTTGGCTGAATATAAGGATATTTTTTTAATATTGTATATATATATACATATATAATACATATATATATATATATATATATATATATATAAAATATTTGTGATTTTATTGGCCATTGCGTCAATTAAAAAATATTATATTATGATTTCTTTATTGTACTAATTCCAACACTCAGCAAAATGTGTTCATCGTGTTGTTCCATGCAGTTCAGCAAAATGTGTTCATCGTTCAGCAAAATTCTTCTATAACTTTTCAATTATAAATTTTTAATTATAAAAATAATAATTTAAGTCAAATGATTCTGAGCATTTTTTTCTGCTCAAATTAATTTGACTGATTCAAGTTGGAGATTAACTCTAACTAACTATATACCATTATATCTTACATTGTACGTCGCATTACTTATACGAAACGGTTTGACCGATTTTGATGAAATTATATAATCACATTCAGATGACTGAAAGTCGGTCAACAACTATTTTTCATACCCTAAGGTGGTAAGAAATGACCCTTGAGATTTGTTTTAAATTCTTTGGATTTGTTTTTATTTATTCATAAATTATCAAATAAGACATACAGCCCTAAATTTTTACTCTCCCATTTTGTGTTAGTCATTTTAGTAAACGAATAATTCTTTATTCGGCTTTCACTCAACGTATGTTTTTTACAGAATTTTAATTACAATTTACTGCTAAAAACTATTTGGCACTTGCAATGACTACTAATATAATAATTCCTCAAAAACATTTATATATGGAGTCTATTACAGTGACTAAACCATCCACTTAATCCTTATAATTTGTGTTAGCTGTCCTTTCATTTATATATACTTTTACTAATTTATATATTCGAAATCAGTTTTAATATATATTAATTTTTTTTCGAAAACTCTTTTGTAGATTTTGTTGAAAGTTAATAGTTTTGAAGGACCCATTTACAAGTGTTCGCAATTCAAAATAATGAGATCTGTTTTGCTTATTTTGACATAATATAATGATGGATAAAATAATGTCTTGATATATTACATTAAAATTATAATCACGCACATAAATTATTAACATTCAAATATAAAGATACAAATATAAGCAAAAATTTAGTGAAATATTGGTGAACCTTACACATATATGTGTAAGGTTCACCAATATTTTACTAAATTTTTGCATATATGCAAAAACAACTTCAACTATAATCTTTATTATTTTATGTATTAGATTTTTAATATTAAACAAATAAAAATTTAGCTTAATTTTTGGCGGTATATTACGTTTTGATAATACTTTTGATTATATTAATGTTTTTGGGATGTTAAAGCTTGGTAAAGGATTTTATGATTCAGCTTTAACTTGAATAATTTAAACATATAAACGTCACTATTGCTATTATGTTATAATAGTTAAAACTTATTTAATCGTGAAAACCCAAAACATAAAGAAGACAAAAAATGTTCACTTTTTTAATTTTTTCTCTTTTAGATTTTCAGTACTTTGTGCTCTGTTATTAAATTGTTTTGTGCGGAAGAATTCAGAATATGACGTACGCATGCTTCATAAAGATGATGTTAAATATTTAAATTGCGGAGGATTTCAAACGTAAATCCCGATAAAAAATATTAAGTAAATTAAATTTTGAAGCTTTTTTATGATAATAGAGAATAATTGACGGAAGTATTAATACCGAGTTATTTATTTAAATTTTGCAAACTAGAATGACTTCAATATATTAATTTGAGTGAAAGTAATATTAATTATCTTCTTCCTTCTGTGATAGAATTGTCACCAACTTCAATAGCAAACATTTCAGTTGCCCAGTTATCAATAATTTCCTCGCATCAGTTATTTCTGAACACGACTGTTATTATACATAAATAACAAAGAAAATATGATGGAAACCCCTTACATATTTTCCAATGTATCTGACATGTTTTTCCACGTTTGATTTTGACACTAATTTTTCTAGTCACGCGATACATATCACATGATTATTCTCGGTTCTCAATATGCCGTGAGATAATCACAGTCAATAGCTGTATTTAGGTCGAACCATTAGCAAAAGATTAAAGATTTATGAACTGTGAATGTTTTTCTTAATTACAGTTCATGCTACAGTAATTGACTTTTGATAACATATCATTTATGGTACTTAGGTACCCGTTTTTATTCACATAGTAGAAGCCCCTACGTTAAGGCAAACGTTAATAATAAGTCTGATAAATTTTGTCTTTCATCTTACTACTTGCTTAATGTAAGGTAAGACATAAAACGGAAAAAAGACAATGTATAGGTACTCCTGGGCTTTACATTAATTATTAAATATTTAAAGTATTTTATCTTGTTATAATAATAATAGAATAATCAAAACAAACAGAAAAATCCATAAATTTCATATTTCATAATTAATTGTACTAATTAATAATTAAAATTAATATTAAGTACATAATTATTGAGTGTATGAATTATCTATTAAATATCTTCTTTGCCGTCGCATATAAGTTGTAAGTTGAAAAAAAAATGGTCGTGCAGTTTAGTTTCAGTTATCAAGTAAATTAAATATGTGATAGTGAAACGAATATGAAGGTAATCTTATGAAATGGCAAAATTCGCTTAAATATGTCAGTTCTTTATGGCAGATGTTAAGTTCCATAAACTTATTGATATATAAAAATAAAACAAATTCAAGTAATAATTCTAGAGGTGCATGGTAATGTGCTTTAAGGGATTTTGCTTTCTTGTAGCGTACACTAAATTTTTTAGATGCTTTAAATTGTTTTAAAATTTAGATATATTTTTCGAAGCAATCGGGCTGCTTAGCTCTTTAAGAGTGGAATTTTATAACCTTTTCTATTAACAATTCTTCAACTTGTTAATGCATATCATATGTTTTTTTTAATTACTCAAATCGGATACCTCATTCTATAAAAATTGCCATTCTTTGCATTTTTTGCCCCGTATCTTTGGAATGGTTAAACTTATCTTTGGAAAACACTTAGCACGTCTCCCCATCACTAGCAATCAAATGCTTTTTGAATCATTACAATCCGTTGATTGGTGCTTTTGAAACCGTGGATAAATCCAAACATACACATTTACTTCATACACACACATTCATCAATTTTTTCTAAGGTATGCAAAAATGTTCACAAGCTTTTTCATTTTCGATTTTTTGCCATTACTAGAACTACGGGAAAGATATAAATACAATAGTATAATTATTATAGCAGTCAATCTGATATCTCAAAAAATTAGCAAAATGTTTGCAAATTATTGTAATCCCATTTTCTCTGAGTCGGAAAAATTATATTCTGATTGAACATTTTCAGCATATATATAACGTTTGTAATAATTCACAATTCTAAACTACTTTTTAACCGTAGGATATTAAATGATATATGGAAATATTGAAAGTAATTAAAACTTTTCGTCGATACAAGTCCGTTATCAATCGTATGTATTACATTCACTTGTTCAATATTCTAAAACATATAAAGTTATTTAAAGTTGCATGTATGTATGTTTAAGTGTGTATGTATAATGAGTTTATAGCCAACTCGATCAATAGCTATGTGTAAGTGGCATAAAAAAATTGTATATATCTTTACGTTTCAGAGGTTTCTGAACATTTTGGTATACCTTAGAAAAAATGGATGTATGTGTGTGTGTGCGGATACAAATTTTCGTCGACGATTTCGGGAATACGGTTTAACCGATTTCAATCATTTAAAAAACATTCCATTCCGATTAGTAAGGAGACGTGCTGATTAGTTTTTGACATAGGCAGGTCTAGCTGTTCCGAAAATACGGGGAAAAAGTGCCAAAAACGGTAACGCAGTTTTTGAGAGAACGGAGCGTCCGATTTTAATAATTCAAAAAACATTTTACTTGTAATGACAAGATGACGAAGTGATTGAATTTTTAGCAAGGCAGGTCTAGCGGTTTTCGAGATCTAGTAAAAAAAGCCATTTATCAGATTTTTTACGTAGATTTTAATAATTTGTATCAATTTTGTTTGCATTTCCATGGTTAACATCGTTTGTCCGTTAGACGCCGACGAGGCGCTTACGCGCTTCGATAATGCGTCTCTATGCGGCTAAAGTAGCGCGAGCTATTGCTCTGAAAAAAAAAGATCAAAATTTTCAAAATATTTCAAACTAAAAGAAACATTTTGTTCCAATTGTTTTTTTCCAAAATATTTTTTTTTCAAAAATTTGATTTTTCTCAAAAATATCTTTTTTAATTTTATTTTTGGCACGGCAAGTTCCAGCAATTTGCCTTAAGGCACGATGCCATACACCACTAGTTTTATTTGTAATTCTAAGCCAGTATAAAAATTATGTGAAAAACTTTCTCATATGCCGTCATATGGAGCTGGTGATAAATCTTCCGATATGATAGAATTCATTCAAGCAACTTTCCTCGCGTCTTCGTACATAGGTAGTAGTGTGTCATGAAAAATGGAACAAACCGGATATATGTTATTGGGTTAGAAGTGTCATGAAGGTTGGACGATGTTGACAGGAGGCTGACAGGCCGCGCGTGCTCCGAATGTACTTAAGATTATCGCATTATGAAATAAAATAGGATACAACGCTCTCGGGTCACGAGGAAAACTGGTGGATTTTCTACTTAGAAATGAATAAGATCATGATTTATGCATTCTGATTATTTATAGCAAATTTTTATTGTATATAACAAATATGATGTTGGGCGTTTTATTTGGTTCAATTGTTGTTGGAGTTTTATTGACCAAGTGGAACTAATTCTCCGGTAAAATAAACCATAATACGAGTATAGCCCTGTCATGGCAACGCACAAAAAACTCTGAAAATGTTGTATATTTGTGGTCCATATTAGATATAAAACCTGGCCTAGAAAACGCACAACGCCAAAAAATGTTTATTTAAAGCATAAGCATGAATTTAGCTTTTTGGTGTAGACTGATGGCACAGCAAATATATAGCATTTCCACAGATTTTAGTACCAAGAAAAAAGCATAACACATCGTTGTCATGACAACGCTATGTTA
Organism: Ctenocephalides felis; assembly: GCF_003426905.1. Classification (NCBI taxonomy): domain Eukaryota; kingdom Metazoa; phylum Arthropoda; class Insecta; order Siphonaptera; family Pulicidae; genus Ctenocephalides; species Ctenocephalides felis. The sequence goes on from NW_020537758.1 coordinate 55,626,937, forward strand.
TTAGTCTATTTCACCCGGAGAATTGTCCTCTGTGATTCTTTGGTTATTAACTTCCCGTAGGCCGAAAATCAAAAATGATTTTTTTTGCATATCTTCACGTTTTGAAGGTTTAACAAATTTGGCATACCTCATAAAAATGGATGTTTGTGTGTGTGTTTTGTTTGTACGCATTTTTT
>NW_020537758.1:55628112-55647205 GCF_003426905.1 Ctenocephalides felis
CAAACGAACATGTTGTTAGTTTTATTTATTTTTCGTGCAATTTTGTGTTTTTGTGTTGTTTTTCAAAGTTTATTTGTATGCACTGAAGATGGGTCAAATCCAGACCCGAAACGTATTTTCTCTATAAATAAAAACATTATTCATAAACTGTTTTTTTAATTACTGGATGGATGCTCAAGAAACATTTTATTATATAATATATATATATATATTAATTCTTTAATATGAACAAAACATATATATATATATATATAATAATATTAAAAAAATATCCTTATATTCAGCCAAAATCCTAGTCATTTTGTGAAGAACATATCGCTCTATAATTACCGCGAATTAACCGAAACTTAGGCACCCTATAATTATAGCATTTTACCGCGTCATTGAATCTACGTAGAATAAAAGATGAAAATTGAAAGAAAAATGATTAATAACTTTTTGTATTCGAACGTTTATATCCCCAAAGGGTTGAAGCGTTTATTAAAATAATGGTTTTCTTCAAACTACAAAAAGATTTTAATTCAATACCATCATATTATTACCTACCCCTTATTTCTTTTATAACTTTTAAATTATGAAGAAACATAAATCCGAAGGTAATAAATCATATTTCCGCGCATAGTTCAAACCTTTGCTTTTATCCCTCCGCGATATTTTCAGACTTGTGCGCGGTAAAAGCAGTTTTTCTTCGTGACAAAGAAGCATTTCTTACTGATTTCTTTGCAGTAAAACTTCTGAAGCTGAGTTGTGCTTGTCCTTTGAACATAATTCAAAGTTTTTTTTAACGTGGTTGTAATAGATATTTGTTGGTGATGCAAATTATGAATGAGTTTATTGCAATATGTAGTTTTTTTTCAACTTGGATACAAGAATTATATAAATTTAAAGAAAGAATTTAATTTTTAAATGATAATAGATTGATTTGGTTATATTTTTGAAACGAAAAAAATGCGATATCATTTTTTTAATTATGCGAGCAAAATATTCTGGATTCCTCCTGTTTGAATTATTCAATAACTTTTCTCAGGACTTGATACTGAAATCCATAAAAACTCTAATAAAAGATTCAGAAATTCTTGACATATTAATCTTCCGTATATAAATACATCATAAGAAAACTTGATTGCTCAATATATTCTCTATGAAAAATCTCTTATATTTATATAAATGAAATATTTTATTTTATAGTATGTTGCATTAACTCAATCTATAAACAACTTAGGAAAATAATATTTTTATTAAAATTAAACTTAAAGTGACACTATAATGATGAAATAAAAAAATAGTAATATTAATTGAAAAAGTGTTAAGCAGGTAAAAAACTATATTTGTTTTAGCTTTATTTCGTTTCTTAGATTAAGATGGTTAGAATTGTGTTTTGATTGTTAATAAAGTATTATACTTAACACACCGCTTAATAAGTCCGTTAGGATTATTTGTATTTGGATACTGAAATTTTGAATAAGTTGTAGTTGATAGGGAACATTAGAATTTCCATAATATATAATTGTGTAAAATTTGTGTAATATTAGACAATATTTTTTTATAAAACTTGAAATTACTTAGTTAATATAGTGTCATGCATTATTGCCTTTATGACATTAACTCAATGAAATGTATTTGCTTTTGTATCACATAGTAAAATATAAGATAACTAGTGGGGTGTATGGCATTGTGGCCTTAAGGCAAATGCTGGAACTTCCCGTACCGTAACGAAATGTTCGAGAAATACTGAATGATTTCAAATAGATTATTATTAATTGTAACATTGTCTAATATTTATAAGATTTTTATAACTGAATTGCAAAGTTGAAATTATTTGTTTTAAAGTATATTAGAACTATAGTCAGAATTAAAAATAAAATCTGAATTATTTTCGATATACAAAAAAAACTAAAAAAATAATACATTTTTTCCAAAATCAATTATTTTGTTAAAACAAACTTAAAGTTCTTTGAATCATTTAAATTCAACGCTTAGTTCTCTCAAAACTGCCATTTTTTGCACATTTAGCTCTGTTATCTTCGAAATGGCTGGGCCCTGCCACTGCCAAAAAACTAATAATCACTTCTCCCAATCATTACCAATTGAATGTTTTTTTTAGATCATTCAAATCGAATGTTCCGTTTACTCAAAACTCGATTTCTTTTTTCTGCACTCTTTGCTCCGTATCTCCGTAACCGCTGGACCTACCTTAGCCAAAAACTAACCAGCGGTTCTCCCTATCAGTAGAAATCGAATGTTTTTTGAACCATTCAAATCGGTTGATCCGTGCGCCCGAAAACGTGACTGGAAATTTGTATCCATACATACATACTACATACATATATACACCACACACATCTATTTTTCCTGAGGTATGCCAAAATGTTCAAAAACGATTCAAAAGCGATTTCTGAAAGTTTAGAATGTTGTATAAATAATCCCACAAACAACTAATCAACCTCTTTCCAAAAATATATTTTTTGATACAAAGAAACACATATAATTCATATTTTTCTATGCTATGCCATTATATTCAGAAAGTCTTCAAATATAAGATAATACAAAAAGTGCCCTTTTATTTGCATAGCAATATTTGAATTAGTAATATCTTTTTTAGTTGGCTCTCAACTATACATTATTTACTACATTCCAACTCATTAGTATTTAGTGAAAAATATAATATGTAATGATGATTTAGATATACAATAAGTGTGTTTTTAATTTAATTGTGAGATAAAAATCAACGATGTTCAATTCTGAATGAAAAGAATGTTAAAGTTGCAATTAAGATTACACATTCAACATATAAAGAATTTGTGAGAATATCGAAGGAAACTACGCCAACCTTTCTCCATTTATATTTTCATAATTTTGCAACTTTTCTTGAAATTTCTCAATATTGTAGACATAACCTAACTCTTGCTGTTCCGACTCATTAATCCCGAGCTGATTACTTAAAATTCTTTTAGCCGACGTAGCCTTGCGTTATAACGGTTCACTATGAAGTACAAATACATCAGTTTGTCTGCCTGACTTGTATAAAGTTTTGGTATTGGATCGACCGATATAGTTAGGTGCATCAAATAAGTTTCATCTATCTCTGCAAACTCAGCAAAACTTTGACGATTTCAGCTAAATGGCCGAGAATACCTGGACTGCGAACTGCAGAAAGTAATTGTACCTCATTACGGAATTGTGCGAGGTTCATATTCAATGCTGGTGGATTTTGACAAAATAAGTTTTGTTCTGCATTGGGTAATACCGAGCAAAGAAATATTTTACTAGTTACATGAATTTTGTAATTGAAACAAAGTTCTTTTATTGTTTATCGAGATTATTTACAATAATATACAATTTGCAAATCATATTTCAAATTTAAATATTTTGCCCGCAGTTTTAAAAATTAGACTCATAATCATTAGCAATATAATTATAAACTTAAAACTTATACATGTTCCTTACAAATGTTTTTAACTTCCTGTAGAGTAAGTTATAGCAATGGATCAAAAATCGAAAATATCTTTTTTGCATATTTCACGTTCTTTTGGGAAAAAGAATTATTTCAGAGTTATTTTTTTATTATTTATATTTTTTTGTATATGGAAAATAACTTAGATGTTTATTTTTATTCTGGGTAAAGTTCTAAAGCTTACGTATATACTTCAAGTAATTTTAACTTTGAAATCAGTTTATGTAATTCTTATAAATATTATTAAATTTATTCAAAAGCATTTAATATTCCTCGAACATTTCGTTACTGTACGGAAAGTTTCAGCAAATTGCCTTAACCAAGAATTTTTTTTTTGTTTTTTTTTGATTATTAGTAAATAAATGGATTATGCAAGTAGATAAAAATTAAATATAGCATGTAGAAATGTTGATTTATGATATATATATATATATATCTATATATATATATATATATATATATATGAGAATTAAGTCTTCAAGGCAATACATCAATTAAAAACTTGTATGATTTTAAAACATTTTTATTTTTTCCATACGTTTCGACACATAGTTTTGTGTCATCTTCAGTGGACTCTATTTTGAAGGCACAGATAAAAATTATTAATTAAAACTAATATATAAGAGGTCATATGGTATGAACTTACACGTAATTGTAATAATCCTAATTATTTCTAATTATAATTGTTCACAATGCACAATGAAAACCAATTCTGTCCTTTAAATTGATAATATATATATATTTTAGAATGAGTTATTTATAATTTGTAAAATACATCCCGCTATTCTGTATTCCGATGCAAGAGTGAAGCCTAAATGTGCACAAATGTGCATACCACGTGTTAGAAGCTAGGTACCGAGCACACGAACTGACCAGAGAATTTAAGGTTTGACAACGCGAGAGGGTACATATAGTAAAATATAAAAAGATGACAATTGTGAGGGTGGACATAGATGTAGAATTGAGATAAAATTAAAGAAAAGAAAATTAACATAAAAATTAATATCATAAAAAAGTCGATGGATAGGATATTATTTAAAGGAATGAATTTCGAGACATTGTTTAAAACTACTTGGTAATTCTCACACAGTGAAGAATTATCCAATCTTTTGTTTTATGCTATTTTGAAAAGATGTATGAAACATGATTCTGAAAAGCGTCTCTGCGATGTATTCGACTCGTGATATAAAATTGTGGCAACATCAAAATTGAAAATATGATTGAAAACTTTCGATGTGGTCAGTTATCATTGTTTGATTTTGATTTATATATATATATATTATATAATATATATAATATATATATAGGGTGGTCCTTAATATGGACTGTTTCCAAATTTCCTTGCTCCCAATTTTTGTGTGGCAATAGCATGAAAAAAATTTCAAAAAATTTTAAAAATGTTTTTAAAAAATTTAAAAATTTTAAAAAATTTAAAAATTTAAAAAAATTAGCAAACAAATGAATGAGTTTTATTCAAAAGTCGACGCTCTACAAAACAAATTATAAAAACCTGTTTTGCAGAGCGTCGAATTTTCAATAAAAATGACACGAATTTTCTCTTCTAATTCGTTTGTCGCTAAGATATACCTAAATTTTTTTTTAATTTTCAAATTTTTTTTTATGCTATTTCTATACGAAGTTTAATTGAATTGCGCACTATCTAAAAGTTAATATTAAGAGCTAAAACTTTCAGAGAATTGTTTTTTATCAATTTGGAACCATTTTAGATTAAATTCCAGTTTAATATTAGCAGACAAATGTATCTTTTGATAGATCAACAACCTACAGATTTATTACAATGCGAAAGAAAAATATATTTGTCCAATTAGCATATCATTTTAATTTCATCACATTGTAATTTAAATTTTCAATATCTAGCAAGCTAGATTATATGCTCATCAAATACATAATTATACATGAATTATAAAATTCACACACGTTTATTATTATATATTATTGTATATTCGACTGAAGAGATTACTCAAGAAGATTGAAAATTTGCTTGATATAACATAAAAACCAATAATGTCGCTAAGCTGAGCATAAACATGATCATCTAATAAATAAAATCTTACTAAAAGGCCGCATGTGATTATAACAATATCATATCAGGACCATATAAAACATCAGTAATCTTAATAATTGAAAATCAAATTAACTAGTACTCGTCCTGATTTGTTAGTAATAAAACAATCTATATCGACAGTGATGGTGCTAAACATAAAAAAGCTTGAAATCTTTAGAATAAAGAGCCTAGTTATTATTCATTGAATTGGTTTGTACTATTTTCTAAGTTTTGTTTGTTAACAATAAATTTCAGTTTTAAAATAAAATAACCATGTAACTTAAATAGGTAACTCTAATACTACGACACTATTGTCAAGATTTTAAAATTAATATTTGTTGATAATATTCCTGAAACAGAAACAAACGCTTCACAAAAGACAATAAAATCTATTGATACATATTTAAATAGGGTTGGGTGGGGCACGAAGTTCAAATTAGACAATAATTTTACAGTCTACAACAAATGACCTGCAACACGTGTGTTAAATAAACAACTATCAACCTATGTTCAGTAGAATTCCCAGATAATTTCAAATTTAAAAAAAAGTTTTTTTTGTTATTTTCTAAAATTAATCATCTGTCTCTTTTTACTCCATTGCAGGATAAGACAGCTCAGAGGCAAACTGACCAAACGTTTTATTTTTAGTTTTAAATAATTTGATAAGAAATCTACTTCATTTAATCATACAAAATAGAAATATCATAGGCATATTTTTTTAAAGATCACACTGTATACAAATTTGTACATTCGTACTTGTTTTTGAAATAATGGTGATGAACCTTTAGGTCCCGCTCTATCCTATATTCTTTATTGATATGGAATTTCTACACTATGTAAAGATGCACTTCAAAAGTTTCCAACGCCTGTTTCTACAGATATGGTACTGATTGAAAACCCGGACATCCCATCGAGCACCTTCAGCTATATTACAATCTCTCCGGTTTTTTCCTTACTCTCAAATCCGACCTCTGTTCAGATTACGTCACTCGCTAATGTTCGCCGTAGAAAAGTAAAGAATAATAGTACTGTCTGGCTATTGTGAAAAACTTTTTCAACGAGTGGATATTTAACTGTAGTAATTGAAGTGGACTAGATTAATTGCCTCGTCATAGTACAATAGAAAGAAGAACCCAATGACAAAGAACGTCGCCGGCTTTAAACATTTTTATTGCAATATAGAAAATGAACTCATAATCAAGATCGTTTTGAATCAAGAGTTGTATTCCTATTTAATCGCGTTATTAAGTGTGAATTGCATCTTACTTTTAGGTAGAGCTTCACCGAAAAGTGATTATCCAGCTATTCCGACGAATAGGTTTAATGCAAATAGTTTAATAAAATATACATTTAAAAAATAATGCCTAAAAATTAGATTTATTATTCATTACCTTAATGGAATCATTTTTGAAAGAAGAGGATGCAAGGAGGGTTTGTGAGTTTTACATATCTATGAAGTAAAAGTTTTCGATTAAAGAGTGGTTATCAAACCAGAGTAGCTTAAAAATCCGCTAGTTTTGAAATGTTTTTATATAATCTCCAACTATTTTATATATTACTTTCCATTTATCTTCAAAATCTTTAAAATTGAAGCACCATAGTATACTCTGGTTTTTCGTAAACTTTGGAACCAGACCAGACATTTTGCTGAAATTTAACAACAAATATAAATATTGTATTTGGAATAGTATAGCAATAATATTTAAAAAAAAAATCTCACCATTCTTTACTGTATCTCAGATCGTTCCGATTTGTGGGATGGTCCTCACCTTCGTCTCTAAGCAAACGCTTTACAAAAATATTGATATGATATTTAAAGGAATTTCTAATCTCTTATCATTTGTTGTTAGTTTTAATCGCAGTTTTTATCTTTTTTCTAGATTTAATTTTATTCAGATTATTTTTATTTTTGATTATTCATAATGGCAATAGTTTTTCGACACCTAAAACTCTAAGATTTAAGATTCAATTTAAATAATACAATTAAACACTGAATATAGTAGAGAGAAGATATATACTTTATCAACAATTTGCAAAACTCATTCTAGCAATTATTATTAAATCTAGAAAATATACATTATTATAGAAATTATTATAGTACAATTGTGCAACATGTTTTTATTTGAACAATTTTCTTGTGGAAAATGTAAAATGTAAAATACTATGGGCCAATTTACACGTTTCTTATATAGTCATGAACTGACAAAAATCTATGAGTATGATGTTTATTAGAACGTTTTTATATGACTTAAGTACTAAACCTAACCTCCAAATAGCATATATTGAAATATATATTAGTATGACTTCTCGCATGTTTTATTTTACGTGCAACAAGTTGTCTCAAATGTACTATTTTACGTGACTCCATGGGACTGGTAAATATAAGATACTGGTATTTAATTCTTAGTTACGAAATATTATTATAGGGTAGAACGGAATATGTTTAACAACAATATTTGAAAGTAGAGGAAAATTATGTGTAATCAGCCGTTACCCATGATTCTAACGACTTTGCGATCAGAGATTTTCAAACGGCAATGTTTGAAAATCCGTAAAAAACTAATTCTCTTGTTGTTAGATTAGGTTGGGAGCATTGTTGTTAGTATACGAGACTATTATATATAAGATATAACATATATATATAACTTATATCTTATATATCTATATATATATATAATATATAAGATATAACAAATTTGTTATATAAGATAAAGATATGTTGATTTTAATTAGATTCAACTTTTTTATATATATCACCATAAAACTTACACCTGAATGGGGTAAAAGAATCTGCATTAGTTGAATAATGTTGCAACTGTTTCGTGAAATACCTTTAACTTGAAAATAAGTCATTTAACATGTTTGTCTACAGGTCGTCCCATTTTATCGAGCCTATGAAGTTAAACGGACCAGTGTCAAATTTTTTGAAAACAGGAAAAAACACATTTCTTCGACGATAAAAGTCAGATACTTTTTGTTTGATGTATTATTAGTTATGTTTATAGTTGGTTTGTTTTCACAATATAATTGCTCAGTCAAATTGAACCTTTGTGCCCCGGGCTACCTATAGTATTTATTATTATTATTATTATATTATTATTATTATTTTATTGGCCTCGCTTAATCGAGCATTTAGCCACCTGCATTATTCTATACAATCATATATTCTATACAGTCTTCAATTTCATACTATCTTCTTCTTCATATAATTCTATTCTTTCTAGATTTCATAACTTATCTTCATTCTTCTTTCATCTTCTTTATTTTCTTCTCATTTTTTCTTTTAAAGACTTCTTACTTCTTCTACTATACTTCTCATTTCATCTTCTAAACTTTTTACTTCAATTTTAATTCTCTAATTTTGACACATTCTGATTATTTTACATATATGCATTTTATTACAATTCATAATTCTATTTTAATTCCAAATTAACTACTTAATGTTTTTCAATTTCTTGCCGGAGATTCGAACTCAGTACCTCGAGCGTGTGAATCGGTAACGCCACTCTGTGAGCTAATCTCGCCACTATTGTATTTATCAACATATAAAATTTTCTAAACTAAATACGAAATTTGATAAATTTTACTACTGAACCTGCTTTTTTATTCATTTTCAATTACAATCCGTCTTATAATTAAAAGACATTCAATAATTATTCTGAGACCTTACAAAGTATCATGTTTTTAGAGAACTATTGGTAAGTTTTATAATTTATGAAATTGTGTACTAAGTAAGTTTGATGTAAATAGAAATAAACTGAATCTGCTTAATGTTAAAATAATTAACTGTGTCATAAACACAAGCTTTATAAAAAAGTACTGGCTTTTCAATCAAAGACTTATTTAACAAAGATAAATGATAAACACAAGAACTCAATTTATTCCGTTTTGTGAAATCTATCGTGAATAATTCGTATAAATTTGCAATTAAGCAATCATCACTTCTCAAATTCTGTAAAGTTGCCTAATCAAATCGTAAAATAAATAAGTTCCTTAATTGCTATAACACCGCTCGAAGGCACTGCCTGGAATTACTTATATCAATTGCCTTTCGACCGATTCGCAAATTGGATTCTTTCCGGTTAGTTTGAAACGATCGTCGGCGCGACAGCGACAGCGTCACCGCGCCGTGGGCCCAATTTAGCACAGAACTCCGCACTTGTCATTCGATTTCAGTCGGATTTTGCGAATTATAATTCAATTCCAAAAGCGAAGTAATTACGCAACTGCTTTTAGACACTCTGTGTTTCATTTGATATCAAATATGTACAGCAGCATTACGTTTAACCGAACTTATTAAAGGCAAAGTTGCTTCACGCAGTTTCGAAGCTACGCATTAAATGTGTTTTATGAGCGCTAGTACGAAGTTTGTAATAGGTTTAAGTTGAATGGGATTGAACAAACTAATTTTGATGATTTTGATCAATAATGGGTTTTAAAAAAAACATTTACTTTAAAATGTATTAGACTTCTTTATGCTAAAATATAATTTTGTTCATTAATTATTCATAACAGTTGATGTTTATTGTTCAGAAAGAAACTTATTAATGAAGATAAAAATAGTTTAGTTGGTAATTACCAATTATTAGCATGCACTTCAGTTATTTCTTATCTATATATTGTTAGCGAAACATATATTATAGAGCATATATTATAATATCAGTTAATATTAACAGTCAGTGCGTCATGCGTTTGACTTTATCAGCAAGGCATGATTTGAAAAAAAAACATCAGAATGTGTCTTGTTTTATTTGTAGATAAATAATGTATGATATGTTCGGTGATTAAAAGTACATTATGTTGAGATATATTGCGTTTATAATGAGCCAATATAAATATCTAATATAAAAATTTTAAATGTTGTGTTTATATAAAATCTGAAATTATCATAAAAAATTATTAGACGCAGGCTCATAGATATATGCAAAAACTCATCAATATAAAAGTAGTAAATGATTATCATGTAAGTAGGAATTAACTGGTTCATTTTGTTTAGACAGTATAATTACCTAAAATCTTCTGGTATCCTATTCAATTATTACTAAAAAATAAATCTTATTGGTAATTGACAAAACAATTTATAACTAATATTTGAAAGAGAAAAAAAAATAATACGTGTATAAATAAATACAATATACACATAAATGCTTAGAAATAATTAGAAAATCTATTCTCAAAAAAGCTCTAAAGAGTTGGTTTTTCTAAATTGTTATAAAGAACTCTCACTATGATTGAATTTTTTTATCTGTGATTGAACTTATCGTCATATAGAACGAGTGAATTATATAATACATTGTTCTCTATAGACGTAAATGTGATAATATCTGAATTAAATTGCAAGATTTGAAAAACATTTTTCATTCAAAAACCAATTTTTTATAAACTTCTCGCATATATTACAGAAGATATTACAAATTGTATTGAAGAACATTCACTATGATTGAATTTTTTAACTGAACTGATCCTTATATAGGGCAAGTGACATATAGTTAGTTTAGTAGCTAATTGCCGATTATGAAATGCACTTCAGTTATCATTTATTTCCTCTCTATATATAAATATATAATACAAAAATTTTAAATGTTGTGTTCATGTCGAATTTGAAATAATCATAAAGAAATGATTAGAGGCTCATAAATATACACATGCAAAATCTCACTATGAGAGAAATAGTAAATGAACATAATCATTTAAGTAGAATTAACTAGTTCATTCCTATTTAGACAGTATAATTACCTAAAATCCTGTAGTACCATATTCAGTTTTACTAAAGAATTAAACTTATTGATAATTGACAAAAAATTGATAACTAATATTGGAAAGAGAGAAAATATTAATGCATGTATAAATGAATAAAGAATACATATAAATGCCAGAAAAAATTTAAAATCTGAAAAAAGGCCTTATATGAGTTGGTTATTCTCTATATACGTAAATGAGATAATCTGAATTAAATTACAAGAAAATATTATAAATTGTATTAAAAAATCATTCACTATGATTAAATTTTTTATGTGTACTCATCGTTATATAGAACGATTTATTAGGACGTTAAATAGTAAAAACAAAATTTTCTTTTTGCATTCTATATTTGCAAAATAACTGTCATTAAAATAATTTATTTTGTTCACCTGTTATGTCTTTTGCTTACAAGGATGTTTAACTAATTAATATAATTACTTATGAATAAAAACATAATACAACAACTTAGAATTAAAAATTTTACTTTTGGAAAACGTAACTTATTTCAAAACTTTAATTAGCTTTTTAAATGAAGAATTTTAATGTAAAACTTCTACAACATCAATTACTAATATTAGTCATGACTGATACCAGTCAATTTCAATATTTCATTGAATTTTTTATTCTACGCCATCTGCAAGAACCGCGGTTATAATCAAATTTTCATTTCACTTCTGCTCATTAAATTTTCAAACGTGATCACTTAGTATTCATGCTCCGCAGAAAGACATAATGAACATTTTTTTTGCTGAAACGATTTCCGTGTATAACCTAAATGATAATTCGTTCGAAGATAATTATATAGCTAACAAAATACGTACATTAGACTATGTAGATCAAGAGAACAACTAACAATTAAGTTTGAAGGACGCTCAAATAATTTGTGTAGGAGAAAGAATTTTGTTCATTAACATTCATTTAATTTTGGTCTAATATTTATCCGAACTAACAATGATAAGAACGTTATAGAACGTTATAGTATTAACAAATATTAAAATTATACAATTTTAAATAATTGAATTTATGAAATAAATATATGGTAAATAGATAGTTTTTTTTTTTTTTTTTTTTTTTTAACTCAGTTTTATTTAGCAATCAGAAATACATAAAGATTCCTATGAGCTAAAATGACAACATTTATGAGTGATGCCTAAGAAGAACTCCAATGAGAACTTCTCAGTTTTACAATTAATATGATATATTAGACCTAATCTAAGACTAAGTCTAAGGGCCATTGTCGTTTCAACCTCCTAATGCCAAAAGGTTGAGTAATGTCAACTATAGAAGGGTTCAAATGTGCGTCCAGTTTGCGCAAATAGATAGTGACAATGAATCACATTTCATTTATCTCCGCCTACTAATTTTAGTAGGACTAATTATATAAAATCTGATATAAATTTATCATGGGTTTCTTATTATTCAAACTTTGCAGATATGTATATAGCAGTATGTAAGAAGAATGGTTCGACCAATTTTCACACATAATTGCTAACCAATCCAATTCTTAATTTATTCATATAAATCATATAAAGATGTAATTTAATTCAAAAGAAGATGGATTAGAATTACAATTCATAACTGACGATTTTTACATATTTTCATTTACAGGTTTTGAAAATCTGATTTATTTTCGATATACAAAAAAAATTAAAAAAAAAAATTAAATTATTTTGAAACATTTTTTTATTCCAAAATCAATTATTATGTTAAAACGAGCAGAAAGTTCTTTGAATCATTTAAATCGGACGCTTAGTTCCCTCAAAACTGCCATTTTTTTAACATTTAACTCTGTATATTCAAAATAGCTAAGCCTACCTTTGCCAAAAACTAATAACCACTTCTCCTAATTGTGAATTACCAATTGAATTACCAATTGAATGTTTTTTTAATCATTCAAATCGGATACTCGATTCTCTCAAAAGCTCGATTCCTATTTTTTGCACTGTTTGCTTTTCATCTCGGTAACTGCTGGACCGTCAAACCAAGCCTTAAATATTTTAAACAGTTTTTGTGTTTGTAGTCGAAGAGTACACATCGATTAAATAACTAATATTATTGTGATGTTCCCAGTGACTAACGGTTCGGGCGGCCGGCCGCCCGATCCGAATTCTGATACCTGCGTTTCTGATATCGGTGCAACGATACTAGAAGCGACGAACACTTATGTAAACAAATTAAACGCAGATATGGAAGTTTGTGATATAGTGAGTGAGAATTTGAGTAAAAAGATCGCTAATGAGAATAAATCAATGAAAGAAAGTTTAAATTGTAAAAGTGGATTTAAAATTAGAAAGATTGTTAAAGGCGTCAAGAAAGCTAATGGCAGTATAACTAAAGCAAGTAAAAAAGAAAAAGGGTTATCAAAACAAACCAACATTGAAACAAACAAAAAGGCAGTGAGTGTAAATGAAGAAATAATGGAAACAAATATTGAATCGAATAAAAATGACAGTAAAGCAGCTAATGATATTAATGAAAATGAAGTCACAGTCGCAGATAATGAGGTGAATAAATTAACTAAATATAGTATTCTGAATAATATAAATAGATTTGAAGATTTTGACATGGGACCATACATAATTTATGTCGAATCAATAGATAAAAGTATAGGACGTCTACACCCTATGGCGTTAGGGAAAATAATACATAATTCAGGTTCACACTTTAAAACAGATTTGTTAGAAGTTTCAGTTGTGGGAAAAACAAAGTGAAATTGCAATTTAAAAATGCTAATACTGCAAATAATATACTTGACGAAAAAATTTTGGAAAAAAAAATCTCAAAGCATATATCCCGAAATATTTGCTTACCAGACAAGGTATAATATTTGATGTGGATTCTGAATTATCAGAAGAAGATATTTTGGACGCGATTGAATCTGACATACCTGTCCTTGAAGTCTTACGTATGAAAGCAAAAAATACTGATGTAACGAAGGTTAAATCACAATGTGTTAAAATAACGTTTAGAGGTACAGTGTTACCTAGCAAAGTGGCAATCCATTCAGTTAAATGTGTGGTCAGACCATTCATTCAAAAAATTGTGCAATGCTATAGATGCTGTAGATTTAATCATATAAAGGAACAGTGTAAAGGAGATCAAAGATGCATGAAATGTTCCGGCCAACATAATGTAATTGATTGTAATGAACAAAAAGTAGAATGTGCATTATGTAGAGGAAACCACCCTGCAAATAACAAAGAGTGTCCGGTATTTATAAAAAATAAGCAAATAAAAGAAATGATGGCATGGCAAAATATAGCCTTCCATGAAGCAAAAAACGCTTTAAACCAAATAAATACGCTAGAGTGGTGAGAACAGGGTATGCTAGTAATGACTGGAATAGAGATTTTCCAGTTTTTCACACAAAACACAGTTGTTATGCGGGCAAATCAGGTAATTTGGACAAAAATAGATTCGAAATATTATCAGATTTAGAGGAAGTAGGGGAAGCTGAATATGCTAATACTATACAGTTCAGTAAACCAAAAATTTGTCCATAAATCTTCAACCAAAATTAGGTCGATTCCAAAATTTACATCGAGAAATTATAATGAAAATGAACGAATAACAATTCAAAAACAGAGCACCGAACCCAAATATAATCCAAGTAAACGCTTGAAAATAAACAGAGTACATGAACAGGATGATGATAGTAGTAATATCACTGGTAATCAAGATAGTAGTAATATCATTGGCAATCAAGATAGTTCCATTGATTTACTCGAAGACTTTATAGACAACATTAAACGAGTTTATATGCCGAACAATAATGAACACTATAAAATATTAGTTGAGATACTAAAAAGGTTGGAGAGGTCACAACTTAGACTTGAAAAAGATGATAGTGATTTATAAAGCTGGTAAAATGTAAATAGGAATGTCATTACCTTATACAATTTGAGTATTCTACTTGTAGTATCCTTTGATTGGCATGTTACATAGCATAGTGTTTAAAAAATAAAAAAAATATAATATTTATATTCATACATATCCTTATGATCAAAATTTTTCAAATTAACATTAGATCACTATATTCAAAGAAGCTGCAATTGGAAGCCTATATGAAAGCCAATCAAATTGATATTGTAATTTTATCTGAAACATGGATGAAAGAGGAATTTAAGTATGATATATCCGGATACTCATTAATACATACCAATAGAGACGATGGATTCGGAGGTGTAGCTTTATATATTTGCCGTAGACTATGTTCCGAAACTGTAAACACCGAGATATATAGCAACACAAAAATTCAAGTTTGTGGGGCCAAAATCATAATCAATAATGGTACTGTGTTTAATATTTTTGCAATTTACTGTGCTCCAGGACACAGAACAAATCTTACTTATTGGACTTCATTATTCGGAAACATTTCGCCGCCTTTTCTAATTGCGGGTGACTTTAATGTGCATCATACGAGTTTTGGTAGCATTCATAATAATCATGATGGAATAATTTTAAGCGAAGCCATTAACTCAGAGGGTTTATGTGTTCTGAATGACGGATCGCCTACGTTATTGAGGAGACATGACAGAAATCCTTCTGCGGTAGATTTATCTATATGCAATCCATCTGTGATGCTCAGTGCGGAATGGCACGTCACAGATGAAACTTTGGGATCGGACCACCTTGGTATATCAATTCGGATTGGAGTGAGTGAAGTAAATATGAATAACAGTAATATTAGAAACAGACATATTTGGAAGATCAAAGAAGCTGACTGGAAGAAATATGAGCAAGTGACAGATAAGTTATTGTCAGAATTGATATTTGATAAAGATCCATCGGCTATGTACGGTAAGTTTGTTCAATGCATAAATCAGGCGGCTTTGTTAGCAATTCCCATGTCAAGACCTTACTTAGGCAAAAAAGATAGATATTTGTCAACGCCTTGGTGGGATGAAGAGTGTGAGAAATTTAATAAGAAGAAGTTAGAAGCTATTAGAAAATACAAGAGATCTCCAGTTTTGGCTAATTACATCGAATATAAAAGAATTTTAGCGAAATGTCGTATAACGTTCAAACAGAAAAAACGGGACAAATGGATTGAATTTTGTAATTCTTTTACAAGATCAACTTCATCTAAATACATTTGGGACAAGGTGAAAGCTTTGAAAAATAGAGTCGTGCATAAAAATCCTTTTCCGATAGATGAATCAAATAAGTTCCTTAACAATATTACCCCGGCCTCAGCAACGAATGAGGTAATTATACCAAGCGTACAAGAAATGGATGTACTGGAAGGTCCTTTCGCAATGCAGGAGCTTCTTTTGGCACTAAAAACAAATTCGAACACTACACCGGGTGCGGACAATATTCATTATCCAATGTTGAATAAATTATCCAGTTTTGGCAAGAATATGTTACTACGGGTTCTTAACCAAGTTTGGACCACCGAAACAGCTATTCACGAGTGGAAAAATATAATTACAATTCCAATTCTTAAACCAGGTAAAGATCCTTCAAGAGCAGAATCATATCGTCCTATATCATTGTCTTCATGTATAGCAAAAACATTCGAACGACTGATCAAAAGAAGATTGGAATGGTGGGCGGAAAGCAACAAGATATTCCCGAGTTACATGCTAGGATTTCGTAATAATCGGGGTACAATTGACGTTATCACATCCTTAGTGTATGAAATTAAAATTAATTTAGCAAAAAATAATCTCCTGATGACTGCAAACGTGGACTTAGTTAATGCATATAACTGCGTTCAAATACCTATATTAATGAAGATTCTGTCTGATATCAAGATGCCAAGAAGATTTATTCTTCATATACACCATCTAATATCAGACCGCAGAATCAATCTTAGGTGTAACAATTTACAATTTGGACCACGTAAAATGAAAGAAGGACTACCTCAAGGATCCGTTCTTAGTCCGCTATTATTCAATCTATATACCTGCAAGTTACAAACCGAGCTAGATCTGGAAGTCAAAATTATGCAGTATGCAGACGATATTATACTTCTACATAAGGCTCATACTTTGAATGAGGCTATTGATAAAATGAATATAACAATGCAACTCTTCCATAACTGGTGCACATCGTTAGGGTTTGTTTTGTCAGAAAATAAAAGTACAATAAGCCTCTTTACAAGACATAGGAAGTCTATAATTCCAGACTATATCAGCATAAGCAATTATGTTCTGAAGGTTGAACCTACAATTAGATGCCTCGGGCTACTTATTGATGACAAATTAAAGTGGAAACCACACATTGATTATCTAGTCTCTAAATGTGAAGAAGCACTGAATATTCTCAGGTTTCTTAATCACATAAATTATGGTGCTGATATCAAGATTTCTCTTAGAATATATAAGCAATTAATACTATCTAAGTTGGATTATGGTAGTTTCATATATGGCGACGCATCCAAAAGTGTACTTAGCAAACTAGACATAATTCAAAACAAAGCTTTGAGGTCTTGTTTGGGGGTCATGCGTTCCACGCCTATCAATGCGTTACATGTTGAAGCTAACATATATCCTTTACACTTGAGAAGGAGGTTATTGGCTTCAAACTTTATCATAGATAGAATGAAATTTAACAACGTAGTATTAAAGAATGTGAATCAGATCAATAATGAACTGAACAGCCCATACTGGAGAAATAGGAAGAGGCCTATACTAATAACTGCGTATCGTGAAGTGGTAGAAAAATGTAATCTCTTACAAACTTGGACTGCAACCTCAAGATTTCATTTCAAATACGATGTTACTTCTTCTAATTTGAAAAATATAATTCAAATCGATTTCGCCAATGCGCACTATAGCGGAGATACCAATAAATGTAGGATGGAGGTCGAAGGAAGTATACATGAAACATTTGAAGACTATGATAGATTTTATACAGATGGTTCGAAGAATTCAGATGGTGTTGGTGCGTGTTTTTACCATCAGGGGACAAATTCCTTCACAAAATATAAACTAGATAAAGATGCGTCGATATATACAGCGGAAATGTATGCTATTAATAGGTGCGTAAAGTATATTGATGAACATAATGTGAAGAAATCGGTAATAATCAGCGATAGCAGGTCTGCTCTTGAGGGCATGTTGTCGTTGGGAAAGGACCCGTCATTATTAACGATAGATACTCTAAATGACATACATGCGATATTATCAAAAAATTGGGAGTTACGCATTGTATGGGTAAGAAGTCATATTGGGATAGCTGGCAACGAAGCGGCGGATAACGGCGCCAAAGATGCAATAAATACAGGGACTGTTGCTGCGGATGGAATATCTTATAGAGACATAAAAAGATTTAACAGAGCAAACATACGGAACATTTGGCATTTGGATTTTCAGTTATCTATTAGAATTAAAGGTAAATTTTATGGTATGATACAAGGAAAAATTCCAGTCAAACCATGGTATGACGGATTTAAGGAGTGTCGGCCGTTTTACACAACATTGTGTAGATTAAGACTAAATCATTCTTACGCTCCGTTCTGCCTAAGCAGAATTGGGATCGATATCGATCCTAGTTGCTACTGCTTGGGCGAAGCGACTAGGGCGGATGCAGAGCACATCATCATGGAGTGTAAACGTTGGGAAAAGGGCAGACAAAAACTATGGGAGGAAATAATTAAACAAAAAATCTCCCTTCCAATTAATTTTATAACAGTGATGACAGATACAAGATTATATGGAGCTCTTTATATTTACATCAAATGTAATAATATAAAATTATAAATGCAATATACATAAAACAATGATATATATGTAAGAGATAGCGTAGATATTATGTAATTTAGTATATGGCTAATGTACCAGTTTATAAAGCCAATAAAATAATAAAAAAAAAAAAAAAACTGC
>NW_020537758.1:55648205-55663683 GCF_003426905.1 Ctenocephalides felis
GGTAGGATCCTGTAAAAGTAAATTGTTATTTAAATGTAACACACAAACGTAAAATGTTCACCATGCGGATACTCCAGCGGTATTTCAGCACGCAAGATAACTTGATTCAATCATGTTCATTGTTTAATCCGAATTACTAAGTAAATTGTTTTTGATCTTCAGCAAGATTTCGAACAGGCAGGTATTATAACTGTGTGTATAATTAGGTAAGATAGCGTAGGATAGAAATAAATAAAGCTATTTATTTTATGAAAAGATACTGTAACTTTTCACCTATTTCTTCGGACATTTAACAAATTTTTCAATTATCGTGCTTGTATAGTTGATGTTTTGAGTCAAAATTTGGGAGATGGTTGGATCTTGAATAATATCGCTGAATTTAATATTGGTCGTTGGTAATATTGCTGAGTAATGCATATTCTCTAAATTAATTAAAAGTATGGGCTCTTGTTGCAGAGTTGTATTATAATAATCTGCAGTTGAATGTCGGTGAACAGTGACAATAAGTAGACCGATTGTTGTGTGGTTTGTGAAAACAACTATATCACGATTCAGAGCTCTAGCTAAATAGTATGGCGTGACGGTATAGGCCCATTTCCCGTCACTTGCATGTAATCTTATTTGAGTTTGCAAATTCATGTGCCGATAACAACTTGTTGTAAATGGACAACAATCACATACCAATTCACGGCATGTGAAAAATTGAGAGTATGAGACGAAAGGTGAACGCATTTCATCGTCGTGAACTATTTGGTACACACATAGTAGTCTCACAATTTTTGACAATTGCTCATCGCCACAATATTGCGTGAAACTGCGTCATAAAAACAATTGCCGCGTCCGGTGGTTGTGATAATTCTAAAGTAATTTTTAAAGGCTTTGTGAAAGTGCTTGTACCCGTTTTTATTCTCTATAGTACACGACGTTCTTATGTTATTGTAGTTAATTATTGGATGGGTTGAAAATAAGTTTCGAATTTCAATAATAAAATCGTTTCCTTAGAAAATATAACTTAAGCTCTGCTATAAGTCTCGCGTCGTTGAAATTAGAAGTAGTTAGCGATACTACATTTCGAAGAATTAGTTCTGTCGTGCGTTCTAAAGAAGTAAACTCAGTGACAGCAATATTAGTGTTATTACTACAAATTGTAGGCGTTTTAGTAGTTCTTGCACTCGTTTTTTTTATTTGTAGTAGCAGTGGTAGTAATATGAGAGGCAACATTAGCATCGTCAACAGTCGTAATTGTCATAGAAGCGTTCTCGGAATTGTTAACATTATTAAGGGTTATGTCTATATTAGTTGAGTCAAAAATAGCATCCACATTGGCGGGTATTAACATCGTATTAATAAAGCAATTGTTATGCAAAATTGCGTATATCGGCTTATGGTAACTGAAATACGTTTCGTATACGCCGGCTTGTAAATTATCAATATTACTAAAAACGACGTCTATTTGGGTGTTTAAACTTGTTGTTATGTCATTTTTCGCTAACATAGTTTGCAAATTATACTTTCGTAAATAATTTATTAAATAGTTATTCTTATCACAAGCGCCATTAATAATGTTGAAATTAAAATCGCCTATAAATATGATTTTAGTGTTATCTGAAAGTTGCCTGATAACGTTTGAAAATGCAGCTTCAAACATCAATCTATTGACATTTGGAGTTTTGTATCCCGTTACAATAAAATTATCATTCGAACTAATCAGAATTAATTCGATAGAAGCTTTCTCATTGAACCTATATTCGGCTGTTATAAATTTTGCCAATAAATTATTTTTGAGTAAACAATAAAACCTCTACTTTTGTCACTAATATCTGACCTGAATATTATTTTAAAATTTTCTATATCCAATTTATCGTTCGATTTGGATAGTGTTTCACTAAAACATAATATATCTGCACGATGAAACCACTTATCTTGAATAATGTGAGCCAGTTTATTGTTGAGGGTTCCGACATTATGATAAATTATTTTTAATGTCGCCTCATTCTTTAAATCATTATAGGATAATTGTAATTGCTTTGTTGCCTTAGACGTTTTAACTCATCCAGAGCCGGATTCTTGTCGATGCCTCCCAACCTTTTACTTGAATTATTCTTAATATGAAACCTTCCCAAGATATATAGTCCATTTAAATTCGTAACGCGGCTAAGAGCAACATATTGCATTTGTATAATTCGCCTTTCCGTCTTTGTGTAATCAAGGCAAATCTTTTCGTATGTTTGCCCCTGACTTTTATGAATTGTGATAGCTTCCGCAATTATGACCGGAAATTGATTTCTCACAATATGATATTTTTCTTCATCGGTGGAGTTAATGCGCAGAGCCAATTCCTTATAGGTGTCAAATTATTTTCAATTTCGCCATTCAACATATATTCCCTGTGAATACTTCTGGCCTTTTTACCCACTCTCGAAAGCTGAAAATCTAGCCATAAAATTTCTGGAGTTTTATTCGTCTTATCGAAAGTGATGTGTTTCAAAATACCGCAAGCGCCATTTACAAGTCCGTCAACAACATCGATATTACTTGTAAGCATATACTTTATATCAATTTTTAAATCAATGGTCTCCTCCAATCTGATGTCGTTTTTATTGCCTTTTCTTAAAGAATTTAAAATTAGTTTTCTACTTTGTTCATTGATAAAAGTTTTTGAAAAGATATGATCGGCTGTCGAGATTATTAACGGATTTTTATTTTGTTCAATTTTCAATTTATTGTATGCTGCAACGTTGTCATTTGTTCCGTACAACCATATTGCTGTTTCCGGAACCTCTTCTCGTTCAACTTCTCTGGTCCTTATTAATGTTAAATCAACTTCTGTCATTTTATTTTCCGATAAATTATTTAATGCATTGATAAATGCTAAATTGTCTTTTTGCCTCATTATCTCTGTCAATTCAAAAAAGTCAAATGTATTCCACAAAGGATTAACATCAAAGAATGGAGCCATTTCATTGTGACGTGACACTTCGTATACCGGTTTATCTTTTACCGGTGGCAATTGTTTCAAATCGCCAACTGCTAATAGAGATACTCCACCAAAAGGTTCATTGAGACCTTTTATTTGCCGCAATCTAGTATCAATACGAGTTAGCATCGTGCAACTTACCATCGATATCTCATCAATAATTAAGAGTTGAACTTTTGCTAATTGTTCGCGTATTGTATTAGCTACGTCACTCGATAGTTCAGCTAAATTTACTCCAAATAGTCTGCAAGGTAATGCAAACGCGGAATGCAACGTTACGCCATTGATGAGGAAAGCAGCTTTTCCTGACGGAGCACACAGCAGCACCACTATTTTATCTAAATCTCCACCGGGTAGACTGTCGAAATAACTTGTTATCAGTTGGTATAATGTATTTATAACCATACTTTTACCCACGCCGGCTGATCCGCTTAAGAATATTTTAAATGGTATTTTGCCTATTTTGAACAATTTAAATATATGCATAACAAACTCCCGCTGCTTAATATTTAATTGCAGCATCATTTCAAACAATTGATTTTGGGAAACCCTAGTGGGGCACGCATATCGACTGTTTGTTGAGGTCGTTTTTGTTTTGTTATTTGTTGTTTTATTTCCCTCTTGTTGTAATATATCAATGTTGTTACTAAATGAATTTTGATCTATATGTTCATCATCATAATGAAGTTGTTCGAGTTCATTAATTTTAGTGCATCGTCTAAAGTTTCGTCACTTATAATAGCAAATTTACGTTGGTTATCTTCAATTATTCTTTTATGATCGATAAAAACTTGTTCAAAGTTAACATTTTCCACTTCTTGCAGCTCATTTCGCCAAGGCATGAATAACAATATTTTTTCTCTATAATAATTGGCTGGGTCTTGATATAATTTATATCTTGTATATCTTATTATAGCAGACTTTTGGCGGCTTATTATTTCTATTTCCTCATCATTGATGTCAATGTCGTCTTCAATATCCAATGATTTTTTTTTTCTATTTTCATAATTTGCAGCGTAGTCAGCTAGACATACGTATTCTAAACTTTCAACGCGTTTACTATATTTACTGAATAAATCTTCTACATATATTTCAGTTGAATCCTTGTTTAATTGTTTTAAAGTGTCGATCGACTTCAACATTGACACTCGTTCAGTCGTTGGCCGAGTATTTATAAAGATTGTCTTTCTACTCTGTTTTGACAAAGACAACGAAAGAACGTGGTATGCGGCTTCTTGTGCTGACATTAAATTACTATTTAAAAATACGTTAGTTACAGCACAAAATTTTTCCTTGATACTTTTATTATTGTTGTCACAATCCATGGCTGCTTCTCGTAAAAGCTTGGATAGTCCTCCCTCTATCTTACTAATATAATTAGTAACATAGCTTATTACCGCATATTCATCTAATATAATCTGAAGATCCATATTGGACTCGAACAATTTTAGTATATTGGAATTATAAGCGTTGACAGCTACTTCCAGGCTAGATCTTTTCAAAAATACGCGCTTCTGTTTTAATGAACTCCGAATTGACAATATATATTCAGTTTCGTTCATTCCTAATTCCTTTAGAATATCTTCGTAACTCATATATTTATTCTCTCTATACAATTTATTCATTAGATCGCGTATGGTTTTATATTGTTTTGGGGCTTGTTCATCTTTACTTAGCGGCTCTAATATCATTGTCTTTTTCATAACGGGATATGGAATGTGGAAACGACATTCCTTGTTTCGTTGTCCTTTATAACATGTCCTTCCATGTTTATGTATTTGCAATTTGACATATGGATTTTCTGAATCATTTTTACACGTAATGAATCTATCAATAAAATCTATGAATGTGTTATTATTGCTTTCATTGCAATTTGAATCATATTTCGGTGCATTATTTAACCATAATAATATATGCTCGTGCGGGCTGCCGCGCTGTTGGAACTCGACTCGTTCGTAGCTGTCTATAACCTCATACTCGCCAAAAATACTGTTTGCTTGTCGCAACATCCACATAAATTTGTTGACTTTGTAGTCAAAATATCTCGAGCAAGTAACTGGATCGTTTCTAATCAGTGTGGTTTTCGTATTGTGATCCAACGCGTACGCTTCACGTAGAGATATATTTTTATTGTATTCGCTGTATTTCATCAACGTTTTCAATAATTCTGGCCATTGTGACTCCGCAGCAGATAAAGTTAAAAAGAAAGTGGGCCGGCCCAACTGACGAATCATAGCTAATAATTTTTTTTTCTTATCTTCCCAAAATGCTGGCGACGATCTAATGTTTTTTAAAAACCTATAACCATCATCAAACTTTACTAAATCGTTTATAAAATTGCTATCTATAGCATCTGAAGCAACAATTTTTTTAGCCAAATTTTTTTTTGACCGCCTTAAACATATATTGATGTTAGACATGCAGGCAATCTCCAGACTTTTTTTTGCCATAAATAAGATACGGGTCGGAATACATGATCGGCGGTCAAACCGTCTAACTTCTGAACGTGCGCGATCTTTATAAGATATTTTTTGAGATGAAAATGAATGACCACCAAATAATTTGGGAAAACATAATTCATCCAAATCATCCATTTTGTGCCAAGGCAACGGGTATTTGCTCTGTCCTGGAGCAATTATACTTATCTTTGAAGAATTGTCATGTGCCACATTAGTATTATTATCAATTAGCAAGACTTCGTCATTGTTAATTTGATTGAAATCAATTGTTGGTTGAGGTGGTGGATTATCATCTCCATCATTGGTCGATTCAGATAATTCATCTTCTAAAAGATCTTTATCATCCACAATAAAATTAACGTTTTCAACGCCGCTATCAAACATATCTAAATATTTTTGATCTACCTGAACATTATATTTTAAATATAGGGGTGTCGTAACTAAATACTTCAACGCCTCGCAAATTAATCCCGGTCTTACTGTTTCAAACATATAGTCGCTCTTATGACTGATATTTCGTTTTAATTTGATTTGGATAGTTTTCATTTGATTGAATTTTCTTGGAAGAACATTTAAGAGATCGTTGATTTGGATTGAAATATTAACCACGCTCCCTTTCAATCCTAATTGTGGATTTAAAGCATAAGGCTTTAAAGCACGTATCTGCATAAAATTTAATATTGGCGCTACCATTCGTTCCTCTAAATCTGTCAACCGTTTTAAGCATTCGGGTATTTTTGTAAATTGCAAATTGTTGCTGGTTGCCAATTTATAAACCTCACCACGATTAGCATATTTTTTACATGTAGTACAAATATATTCGCTTGGAAAGTTATATATGCGCGACATTAACTCTTCCGCATTTAATAGCGCGTGCATTTTTTTATTATTAATGGAATTAATTTTATTATAAAGAGAAGTTTCATTGAATTTTGAAACCGAATGCTTAAAGAACAGTCCCTCACAGCAACAGCAAATATATGAAGTAGTTTCGGCTCTTAAATGAATAAACTTTTGCTGCAGCTCTGCAAATGGATAAAATTTGTCAAATGTTTTTAATTGATTATATATGTTTTCACGATATTTTATGAAATCTAGTTCTCTGTTTTTTAATTTATGTTCGGCATTCTTCTTTAGTTCCTTTCTATATGCGACTTTATCGTGCCGTGATTTTCTCATTCGATCTATATTTTTAATTTTCTCGTTTGTACTGTAATGCGCAATGTTACGAGTCATTCTCATGCGTGAAATATTAGAACGTGCTTCATTTAATCTAAATTCTCTATTTTTGCGCAAAATCTTATTACGAAAAGTATTATTTTTATTTTCGTTTATTGAAAAATTTGGAGCTTGTCTTAACCTGTTGTTGCGTATCATATTTTTCTCGTTTTCACGAGTTCTATACAAAGATTTACGTCGTAAATGCATATTGCGCTCGATATTATTTTTCATTTCCTTTGTGCGATATGGTAATTTATGTCTTAAGTCACTATTTCGCCTGATATTTTTATAATTTTCGCTCGTCCTATATTCATAATTTTGTCGAAGAAGTCTATTACGCAGCTTATTTTTATTATTTTCTAACTGGTTATATGCATAATTTTGACGGAGAATTATATTCCGTTCGATATTTTTATTAATTTCAGATAGTTTATATTGACCCTGTCTTAAAAATTTCATACGCAACTCATTTCTCCTTCGCTCTCGATGAACATTATCTTCGCGCTTTCTTGCCATATATTCAGCCAATCTTATACTTTCGTTTTTCCTATATTCACGCATGCGTACTTTATTTTTATTTTTTTCATTAATTTTAAATATCTCATCATTTTTTCTCTTGATAGCTATACGTTTCCTATGCTTCTCATTTTCAAGCCGAGCGAAATTATTGTCACTATGTCTAGTTGTCGCTAAACGTATTCTATTACTTACCTTTTCCCTTCTCCTAAAGCTTTCGTCCTTGCGCAAATGCGCTATCCTATTTTTGTTTAGTTCTCCTTCGGATTTTCGGTATACCGAATCCGATCGCAATTTTTCTTTGCATATCCTTTGCTGCTCCTTCCTAGAAACTACATCTTTCTTTTTAACTGCATTTGCGGCATATAGTCGTTTATTATAGCTATTTTTAGTTTTAGCAGATTTACGCTTAGATTTCATTTTTGTTAACTTAATAAAACAAAATAATCAATTATTTTTATATGTTAGCATAACCAACTGAGATTTCACAATAAAAACAAAATATATTCAATTGAGCGCATGCGCAAACTGACTCGGATTACATGAATTGACTCGTAGTACATGAAGTGTATATAGCCTATCAATGTTGCTGAAAAAATGCAAATTTAATTCAATGTATGTACCAATATAAGGAATAAATTTTTATTTCTGTCTGTCTGTCTGAAAAAATGCAAATAGATCGCAATGACCACATCATTGTTTGGATTGAATTTTTTTTTAATTTTGCGCTTCTGCCTTAAAGGTTCGATAAAGTTTCAAATATATATATATATATATATATATATATATATATATATATGATTTAGTAGTTAATTTTGATGTTGAAATATATGAGTGAGTTCTTGAGGGCGATACATCAAACAAAGAAACAATTTCTTTGTTTGATGTATCGCCCTCAAGAACTCACTCATATATATATATATATATATATATATATATATATATATATAAACGTCTGCAATTACCAAATGAAGTGTGTATTAAAAATCTGAGTGTTGTATTGTTTATATTTAACATTTAATATATATATATATACGTGGTCTGTTCAAAAAGTACCCGGAATTACTAATAATTAAATTTCGCGGGTCTGGAGTGTCTGATTGTCAAAATTTTTTTTTTATTGTGTTGGTATACATGCCCCTAAAGTATGATGAAATTTTCAGCTATATTCACTGTTTACTTTGTCTGTGGTAGTCGCTAAGGTTCGACGTGTTTTTCTGAGCTCGGCGATTTTTACAATGGAAGAATTGAAAAGTCAAAGAATTTGTATTAAATTTTGCGTAAAAAATGAAATAAAGTGTTGCAAAGTGCAAAAATTCACCAGATATGGCTCCGTGTGACTTTTTCCTATTCCCAAAGTTGAAGAGACCCATGAAAGGACGGCGGTTTTCCTCGATTGAAGAAAATCGCTGAGAGTGCTCAAGGACATATCAAAAAGTGAATATCAAGGGTGCTTCGAAAATTGGAAAAAACGCTGGCATAAGTGTATTATATCTGGGGGGGACTACTTTGAAGGGGACCACATTAATGTAGACGAATAAATAAATATTTTTTTAAAAAAACGAAAATTCCGGGTACATATATATATATATATATATATATATATATATATATATATATATATACAAATGTATTCTGAGTGGCTAGAGAGATATTAATTTGGAAATGTGAACAAACATCTTTTTTTTGCACTAATTTATTAAATAATAATTTTACAAACGTTTCGAGACTAGGTTTGTCTCATCATCAGTGTGTTATAATTTAAAATCTAAAATATGGAAACCAAAATTAGCATTATGTGTTATCCGTTACAAGTCGTTCAATATTCTGTATACTGAACTCAAAATACTGCACATTGAACGACTTGTAACGGATAACGCATAATGCTAATTTAGTTTTCCATATTTTAGATTTAGCCTAGTCTCAAAACGTTTGTTAAATTATTATTTAATAAATTAGTGCGAAAAAGAGTGTTGTTTGTTAATATTTCCAAATCAATATATATATATATATATATATATATATATATATATATATATATAAGATAGAGCGGGGATTAAAGATGTTAAGATTTTAATATTCAATCTCTCAATTTTTTATAAAAAATGCAAAAAAATGTATGCAATCTATGTAACAACTATATTTTTTGTGCGCATCGGGAATTATTTGCACTATGGTTAAATTGAAGGGGTGGTCAGCCTTAGATAATTTTTTTTTAAATAAAATTCATGCTTTATCACGAGGTCAGAAACTTTATTATTCGATAATGCTATATAATATCTAGGCTATTTTAAGCCGGCTTTGAAATTTAAAATTTTGTATCGTATTGTTCAATATTATCATATGCGTTTTATATATAACTGTTAGTTAATTTTGCATTTTTTGTGTGAAAATTTCTGAACTGAATGTTTTCAAATAGATTATTATAAAAAATATTGAAACATTTAAAATTATTTGTATGAGTTATATTAGAACTGTAGTCAGAATGAAAATAAAATCTGAACTATTTTCGATATACCAAAAAAAAAAAAAAAAAAAAAAAAAAAAAAAAAAAAAAAAAAAAATGAGACAATTTTTTTTTTCCAAAATCGATTATTTTGTTAAGACAAGCAGAAAGTTCTTTGAATCATTTAAATCGGACGCTTAGTTCTCTCAAAAACTGCCATTTTTTACATATTTAGCTCCGTATCTTCAAAATGGCTGGGCCTTCCTTTGCCAAAAACTAATAAACACTTCTCCCAATCATTACTAATTGAATGTTTTTTAGATCATTCAAATCGGATACTCCGTTCTCTCAAAAATTCGATTTCTATTTTCTGCACTCTTTGCACCGTATCTCCGAAACGGCTGGACCTGCCTTTGCCAAAAACTAATCAGCTCTTTTCCCTATCAATAGAAATCGAATGTTTTTTGAACCATTCAAATCGGTTGATCCGTGCGCCCTAAAACGTGACTGGAAATTTGTATCCATACATACATACACACACACACACACACACACACACACACACACACACACACATCCATTTTTTCTGGGGTATGCCAAAACGTTCAGAAACCTTCAAAACGTCGAGAAATGTAAAAATTTTCAATTCCGATTTTCGGCCCATTACAATAACTTACCCTACGGGAAGTTAATAAAAAAAAATTAAAAAAAAAAAAATTTTTTTTTCAAAAAAAAGTAATTTTTTGTCTTATTGTTTGTCAAAAATCTTATTTTTTCTATTCCATTAAAATCGGCTTAAATTTTTTTTTCAACAGTTAATTACAGAAAAACGGCTCGGTAGATTTTCACCTAAAACTAACCAGTATCATTCCCAACTAATATCTTTCGAACAGTTTTTGATTTTTTAAAATCGATTTAGTAGTATGAGCTTGAAAGTTTAACACTTTTCGCAAATTACAAAGAAACGGTTAAGCAGATCATCTCACAAAACTGACAAACAACAGTCCTCATTGAGATACATCAAATGGCTTTTAAACTTTTGAGATCGGTTCAGACGTTTTTGAGAAAACGTTGATCAAAGATCTAATGTTGACAAATGTCAAAAAAACGATACTCATTTTTGCAAACTTTGACGAATTTTTAAAGCTAAACGAGTTTTCGTAGGGCCGTAATATTTTAGTATGATCTACAAGACTATGGTATCTACCGTCAAAAAAAAATCATAAAAATAAAATTTAAAAACTATATTACAAGAAAACGGCCCGACCGATCTTTACCAAAAACTAATCAGCACGATTCCCAACCAATATCTTTCGAACGAATTTGAATTTTCAAAATCGATTCAGAATTGCGGGGTAAACTAAAGACAGAGCTCATAGCCAGAAAAACTAATAACGAACGAAAATACTTTTGTTACGATTTTCAATTATTGTAAAAAATACCAGACTTCACTTGTCTTTGAGATATTGGTGGTGGATCTTTTTACTCGTGAACCCTTAAAATCTGCTTTACACATACTCTTCCCTACATTGAAAATATAGGGTATCACAAAGCATGATACAATAACTGCAATGGAGTTTTAGGAGTGCTTTTACTTTGATAAATAAGTTTTCAATTCATAATTTGACATTAAGAACCTAATTTGGTTTAATAATGTTGTTGATGACATCTTTATATTAACATTCACTTAGAAAATTAGAAGATATAAAATTATAACTCAATCAGATTTCTAAAGTATAACCTTTTTAAGGTTTTTCTTTATCTAGTTTTTCAATTGCCAAACAGTAGTAACATTTTGTCTAAATTAAAATAAAGGTTTATATACTCATAATATATAAAATCAATTATCAAGTTGTAATTTTTCTCTCTTTGATTAAATATTATAATTTTTGTTAGATTTCACAATTAATATTTAATTCACTCACAGGTACTTCTATACATTTTCTCAGTAATTCTTTAGATAATTTAGCTTCACAATTCTGCCATTGCCATCTGAATGTTAGAATTGAACACGATTTAGAGTGATTTTTGATTGAACAGTGCGCAAATGAAAGAAATCACGTTATTGTAATTCGATTCCAACGACGTTTTCAGTAGCACGTACTTCAAAATGGAAATTTCACCTTTGTCTTGTTAATGCAGTTACGTTATGAGTTCCGGATATAATGCAGTTTTGTTTCATTTTGTTCTATACTGTTCTCTGGAAATTTAATAATGACAAATACAATTTCGAATTGCATCTTGAGGAAATAATTGTTGCAAAATATTTGATTACGTAAAGCGAGTTGATTATTATGTCGTCTCTGTCTCCACAAAACGTATTTTGTTATGTATTCTTTGTTTCATGTATTATGATTCTGTTACTAAGTTTTAGTTTTTTCATTTTCACTTTAAAGAAAATGTAATATATATATATATATATATATATATATATATATATATATATATATATATATTTACACTAGCCGATAACTTCATATGCACAATACTTTTAGTAATTTGGACTTAGTTAGCTTTTTTGTTAGTCTTTTATTACTTACCTGATAAAAACTTGTATGAACTAATTGTAATTAGAACTGGTTGTAATTGGAATAAGTTAGTTTTTCGAAAACCGTATGAATGGCATCAATTTAATACTTACATTATATTTTTTTATTTAATTCTATTAGAAAAAAATATTAATATACGAGACATCGTACATAAAATTTGAGAGCAGCAAATTTATTTTTTAATTATAAAAATCTCTTATTTATCTCATCGACATTATGAAATTCAATACAATGGTGCTTAATAATTTTAACATATTTTGTTAAATATTTAGTTGAGACATTATCACCGAAAATGTTAGTAAAATAATATTCAAATTAATATCGTAGGTGTATGATTTTATGTACTGATAATGAAATTATATTGTTATTATAGGGTAGACCGAGGCTTAATGGTCCAATTTGAATTTAAACAATTATATTGTGAAAACCAAACCAATAACATCACAACAAAAATCACATATCAAACAAAGAACTACCTGACTCTGTTCTGGTAATCCCAGCTAATTCATCATCGCAGAAATGTTCTTCAAACATTTGACATCTGGTTCTTTTTTTCATAGATGTTGTAAAATAGCCAGGGAGCACACAGCTCCAGTATTTTTCTTTTATTTTTAAAGTGATTCAACGAAAAAACAGCTACATTATTCAGCCAATGCAAAATATAATTTTATGGGTGCATTTTTCACAGTATCATCAACAGAGTTGGAACAAATATTAATTTAATTTATCTATTGGTTGATCTTATCTTTTCACTCCATAAACATGTAAGCTTTTATTGAGGTTGTATAAAGAAAACTGGCGAATCTAATATAAATTAACAATACATACCAAAAAATTATATCAAGGTTTCGTGAACCAAAACACCAGTGATCAAAACCAAAAAAAAAACGACTATAGAAAATTAATTTGGATTCTCAAACATTGCAGATTATCTTTCGGTAGCACATCATATTCAGTCTACTTTCAAACATTATTGTTAAAAACCTTGTAATTTGAAATATCGGTGCTGGACTGTTTTACCGGATCTTTAACTTTTGCTTTACCCTACTAGTGAAAATAAAATGCGGGGAAAAAATTAATAACATGATTACAAGGCAACACTACATGAACATAAACACCATATCACTAACATATATAAATTAGATTTTTAATTATAATATACAAAAACATACAAAAATATAAGTGATTTTGAAGTTATAATCATGTCTAAAAACACCCTGAGTATGTTTATTGGATTCATTTAAGTGGCCTAGGACGTTATTAACTCAATTCATTTACATGCATGTATCAATATACCTTGATGTCTTCTAATATTAATAAAATTTCAATAAAAAATTCTATCTAAACCTTTCTTGGTAGAAAATTATGCCTTACGTGTATATATAATCCACGGTAATGGCTCCAGCGATTGGAAGAAGAACGTCGTTCACCTTTAACCGTTCGATTGATGGATAGATAGGACTCAGATAGAGATCAGTCAGGAAGCAATTTCCACGTTCATTGACCGAGTGATGGTGGATTTGCGCCCTGAATATATTATACATTAGTATCCCTGAATACCTATTAGAACAAACGCGGGAAATCATTTTGCAAATCTTTCTGTCTGTATTTTGTATATGCACGAATTTATTAAAATCATGGCATTAAATTAAATTCTATGAACTGTTAGTCCGGACCCATTAGCTTTGCAGTTTTTAAATAAATTCAAAATTATGCAAACTATATCATAATTGAAATTCATGATAATAAATTTAGTTGAATGCTTATTTGAAAATTTAAATCAATGATCATATTTTTAAGAGATAATACTGAAGGTCAAAACCAATAATCAATTGATAAATATATAATGTACTTTTTTTTGTTTTATTGGAACTTGCAAAGTATACACAAAGATCCTGCGATAGCACCTTCTTAGATATTATGTGTTTTGATGTAGTAGATCATTGCAGATTCTTTTTTTGGGAAGCTTTGGAGGTTAAGGCTTGAGCAGGTCACACGATAATTGCTTTGGATGACGACTTAGACGAGCTTTGTAACTGGAGCAGTAATGACTAATTTCTTCTTATATAGTTAATTCTGAAATCTTGATGTATTAACCATGTTGGGACACATTTTGGAGCGTTTACGATTTCTTTCAAAATTTTGATCTGGAACCTCTGTAGAATAGCTATGTTTGATTTACTGGCCGCACTCCATAGTTGTAGACCGTAGAACCATATTGGTTTAATAAGTTTAATTTCTATTGAGACCTGTGATTTCCAGTCCTTTAACCAATAAAATTGCCTACGTGTTAGTTCGAGCTGCTGGAGCTTCTTAAGTATATGTTTAGCCTCGTATCCAAATTCCCAATATTTAACTACATTCGATACAAGAACCAATTATGTATCGATTGAGACCAAGTTTGTGAAATCTATATGTGTATATATGATTTTTTCATCTTTCGTCGAAGTTTTCTAAAATACGGCTGCAGTGATTCAATATTCAATATTCAATTTTTTTAATGATAGAGATTACGGCATTAAAAACATACTAATTTATAATGCTCCCAAACAAGTCGTTTAATTTTAGAAGGTTTATCGAATTTTGATAAAATGTGGTTTTTGGGATTCGAGCTAAATAGTTTTTGGCAAAGATTGGTCGGGCCGTTTCTTCGCAATTAAATGTTTGTTTCTTGCGTTTTAATGAAACAAAATATGGCGGTAAATTTTATGGTCCAAAATATTTATAATCATATAACGAGTGAATTATTTACAAGCATCGGGATGCACATTACTTCAAAGGAAAATATTAAGGCTACTTACAACGAGTTTTCAGTGAATTTTTTGGGTAGCTACAATTTCTGATTACATTATATTCACTCCGAAATACGAAATTGATTTGATATGTAAATAGTTTTAATTAAAAAATATGCACTTTTACAATAGTCGGCAATGATTATAATTGAAGAATTGGTACAATATATTGACATATTAACCACTGAATTTTTTACATTATGATTACACTATATAATTAAGAGTACAAACTCAGATTGGTGTGTTAGTCTTATTTTACTGAGACTTATAATATCTTCTATAATACATATATTTATATTCTCTAGAGCCTGATTATTTTTCAACTCAATAATCTGAATGATTATATAAATGAATCATATGATATCTCTACTGTTGAAAAAATAAGAGCAATAGCACGAATGAAATAAAAACTACTTAATAATTATTATAAGATAAACATAAAATATGGAACGGATATATTGAAATGGAAATAAAATATTTTTGAACAAAATTAAACCCGTTGCACACGCCGCCAGTAT
>NW_020537758.1:55664683-55678191 GCF_003426905.1 Ctenocephalides felis
TTAAATTTTTAGCACGGCAGGTTTAACAGTTTTGGAGATCTAGTAAAAAAAGTAAAAGAAGCCATTTATCAGATTTTTTACGGATATTTTAATAATTTGTATCAATTTAGTTTGCATTTCCATGGTTAACATCGTTTGTCCGTTAGACGGCGACGAGGCGCTTACGCGTTTCGATATTGCGTCTTTATGCGGCTAAAGTAGTGCGATTGATTGCTTTGAAAAAAAGGTCAAAATTTCCAAAATATTTCAAACTAAAAGAAACATTTCTTTCCAATTGTTTTTTTCCAAAAAAGTATTTTTTTCAAAAATTTGAAATTTCTCAAAGATCTATTTTTTAAGTTTAAAACATATTTAATCTTTTTTTTAATTTAATTTTTGGTACGGAAAATTCCAGCAATTTGTCTTAAGGCACGGTGCCATACACCACTAGTTTTATTTGTAATTCTAAACCAGTATAGAAATTATGTGAAAAACTTTTTCCGTCATATGGAGCTGGTGATAAATCTTCCGATATGATAGAATTCATTCAAGCAACTTTCCTCGCGTCTTCGTACATAGGTAGTGTGTGTCATGAAATAATGGAACAAACCGGATATATGTTATTGGGTTAGAAGTGTCATGAAGGTTGGACGATGTTGACAGGAGGCTGACAGGCCGCGCGTGCTCCGAATGTACTTAAGATTATCGCATTATGAAATAAAATAGGATACAACGCTCTCGGGTCAGGAGGAAAACTGGTGGATTTTCTACTTAGAAATGAATAACATCATGATTATGTATTTTGATCATTTATAGCAAATTTTTATTGTATATAGCAAATATGAAGTTGGACGTTTTATTTTGGTTGAAGAGTCTTTTTGACTAAGTGGAGCTAATTCCGGTAAAATAGACCATAATATAGCGCTGTCATGGCAACGCACAAAAACTGTGAAAATGTTGTATATTTGTGGTCCATATTAGATATAAAACCTGGCCTAGAAAACGCACAAACGCCAAAAAATGTTATTTAAAGCATAAGCATGAATTTAGCTTTTTGTGTAGACTGATCGCATAGCAAATATATAGCATTTTTTACAGATTTTAGTACCAAGAAAAAAGCATAACACATCGATGTCATGACAACGCTATGTTATAGTCTATTTTACCAGAGAGATGTGCTGATGTGCTGAGAACCGAGTATCCGACTTGATTGATCTAAAAAACATTCAATTCGAATTGATTGGGAGAAAAGGTTATTCGATTTTG
This sequence comes from Ctenocephalides felis, assembly GCF_003426905.1. NCBI lineage: Eukaryota > Metazoa > Arthropoda > Insecta > Siphonaptera > Pulicidae > Ctenocephalides > Ctenocephalides felis. Next base: position 55,665,929 of record NW_020537758.1, read on the forward strand.
GCTAAGGCAGATCCAGCCATTTTGAAGATACAAGGCTAAATGTATAAAAAAGGCAGTTTTTGAGAGTACTAGGCATCCGATTTGAATGATTCAAAAAACTTTCCGCTTGTGTTGACGAAACAAATCCTTCTTGGGAAAAAATCATTTTATTTTTTTTGGCAATTTTATTTTCATATATCGAAAATAATTCAGATATAAGTAATAATTCGGGCTAAAGTTTTAAAGCTCACTTATATCTTCTATATATATATATATATATATATATATATATAATATATATATATATATATATACTCGTATATAAATAAAGTCGGGTTTTCCTTCCTGACGAAAATAACTCCAAAACGCACGAACCGATTTCGACAATTTTGCATTTGTTGGAAAGGTCTCCGCAAGGTTTATAGCTAAGAAAATTAGTGGTGCATGGCATCGTGCCTTAATGCAAGTTGCTGGAACTTCACGCACCGTAATTAAAAATTCGAGTAATGACATTAGTGAGAATTATCAGAATTATGCTTGGTTAAGTCAACGAGCAATTCTTTCCGCAAAGAATAATGATGTACACGCACTGAATTTCACCATTCAATCAAAAATTGCTGGCGATTTGGTGACATACCAATGATTTCGACTGCTTTTCCGTTTGACTTCAAACGATTGCAATTTCAGTTCGCCTTGCGTTCGCAATAAACAAGTCACAAGAGCAATCGCTTAGTGTTTGCGGGATAAATTTCAAATAGATTATTTGAAAATCATTGTTTTTCACATGGGCAGTTATATGTTGCCAGTTCACGAGTTGGAAAACCAGCGCTTTGTTTGTGTTAACGTCAGACCAAAAAATAAAAAAAATGTGGTTTACCAAAGAGCACTTCAATGAAACGGATAATTTTCGAATTCACTTTCATTTACTTAGAGAAGTTCAACTAAAAAACACTTCATTTTTGTACTCGAAATAAATTCATTACTGTTGTATAATAAAATCACATTTTTTCTTTTCAAATATAAAGCAAACAAAAAAATTCTTCATCTTTCTCACGAAACCATCTGGTGGCGAAACGGAGTTCGTCGGGTTTGCTAGTACTTTATAAATATTTTTGGCTTTGTGATACAGTTTATATAATTCTTATAAATATTAGGCAATATTACAGTATTTATAGTAATCTATTTGAAAACATTTACTATTCCTCAACCATTTCGTTACGGGACTGGAAATACCAGCAATTTGCCTTAAGGTACAATGTCATACACCACTAGTTCCTGTTAGCACTCGCCATTATGGTGCTACACTAGTGCCAAGGATTAGATATCATCAAACATTATAGTATAAAAAGTGTAAAAACTAGGTGTATTAAAGTTCACGCAAAATTTATCTTTATCTATCTTAGGCCAGTTGACCCTTGTCGCGTATGTCTTTCATTAACATTAGTCAGAGGTGATGCGCAACTATGCATAAAGTCCTTGTCCCAATGCGCAGGAGAATAGAAACGGTCCCAGATAAACTTCTAAGTGTGGTACACATTGTCATTTAGATATATTTAACAAGGACCCATATTAAGCTGGTGTCACCACGCAGGATACTCCTAAGATTTTACTAATTGACCGACTTCAACACAAAATCTCGGCAGAGACAGATGCAATATAATACACTTAGAAATGTGGCCAAAAAGTCCTTCATTAAAATCACTTGTAATTAATCAGGATTCAACATTAATGGACCAATGTTATGGCAAGGCAATGCCAAGAAGAACTTTCCATACTAAATATTGACAAAAACTATGTGGTTGCTGTACAGGCAGGCGTTTTCCTCAAGTGTTTGATAGAAAACCTAACCTAGAAACCGCGCAAATGCCAAAATAACGATCTTAGATAACAGGGTCTTTTTGACCTGGCTTCATAACATACTAGTGACGGAGACAGTTCATATAAAATGTCTAAATGCACAGCAAATGATATTTTTCCAGTATTCAGTATGATTTAGTAGCACTATGTATGCAAGTTGGATCGTAATATGGCCTTGCCATAACATTAGTCTGTTGCGCGACAGAATCGTCCATAAGTTGTATTATTCTAGCAAAAATTTTATTTTATCAGTGAAAATTACACATGCACAAAGTATAAAGTAAGTGAAGTACTGACATCATTGTCTGAAAATTGATAAAACAGTGTATAAACTTAATTTTATATTTTGTATAATTCCGAAATTGATGTTGACATGTATTAATTGATCCTGATAATCATGAATAACATTAATAAAAATATGATTTTTTTCTTTCGAAAATTCATTTACTTAAGTATTTCTTCAATTAGTGGAACTGAAATTAATTTTGAAAACCTGGAAATATGATGAAACAAGATTTCAAGAAAATATATTTTTATCAAGATTCTTTCATATGTGTAATTAATTATGTTTTTTGGCACATTTTTCTATTTCATAATAAATTTCGAAACACGTTATAAACAAATGTTTGAATCGCCAAGCAAAATCAGATTATTTTGTTTTGCCATTCAGTCTTTCTTTAACTAGAAAAACTAAATTGAATTCTAAAAACTAAATTATCTTGTAATAGAGTTTAGAAAAACAACTAGTGAAAAAGTATACATGATTTCAAGAGTACCAGGAGACATGATGAAAAAGATTTTAAGAAAATATATTATTATCAATATTTAATCACGCATGTATTTAATTAAGCATTTAGTATAAATTTGGAAATTTATTACTGGTGAAAACAGGTGTTTGAATTGCACATCAAACTGAGGGTATTTCGTTTGTTCATTACGTTGTTATTATAAATGTTTATGAATCCCAAATAATTTAAAACTATGCTTACAGAATATTATATCATGCTACATAATATAGATTTTTTAATCAGACTTTACTACTTCTGAAAAAAAATCAAATTTGAATCATTCGCTAATTCGAATTTGATTTTTTTAAGTAATATAGTCTGGTTAAAAAAGTCTATGGAGTACGTAAGTCTAGGAGTGGATTCACAAATGGAAAATTACTATTAACTCAACTAAGTCAGTCCACATCACCTTTACTAAAAGAAAAAAAGATTGCCCACATATAAAAATCAACAATGTAGAAACTCTAAAAAGCAACTCTGTAAAATATTTAGGACTTCACCTCGACAGAGGGCTCACATGGAGTACTCACATCAGGACAAAGCGTAAGCAAATAGACAAAAAATTTCGTGAACTTTATTGGTTAATTGGAAGAAAATCCAAGATGTCATATGAGAACAAGATTCTAATATATAAAGCCGTAATTGTACCAATATGAACATACGGTATCAAGCTATGGGCATGTGCGAGCACGTCCAATATAAAAACAATTCAAAGAGCTCAGTCAAAAATACTACTAGCTACAGTGAACGCGTCCTGGTATGTCTCCAACGAAACAATTCATCAAGACATCAAATATATACAGAAAGTTATCAAGGAGAGAAGTATGAAATATCATCAAAAGAGCGCATACCATCCAAACACTCTAAAAAAAAGACCTGCTAAAACAAGTACCTATGAGAAGATTAAAAAGAAAGTGGACGCAAGATTTAATAAATTAACAATCAATATATTTATGTAAGGAAATTTCGCACTAGGGGAATTTCTAAAAGCCATGTACCCGTCAGCAAATAAGCTCATTAAACCCAAGGTTCAGATTGATTATAAGAAATAAATAAATAAAAAAAAAGTAGGCAAGACTATGAAAGAATTGCCCTATCTGTTTACACATGCATATTTACAATTTTCTATTTACAAATAACTTCAATTATTCTATGGTCTGACGATGGCTTTACATTTTCCGCGCATTTCTGCTCGTCTTCCTTCACTATTTCGACAATTCGTATTTAGACTTCAGTAGACTATCTACACATAATTAAGTTTCTGCGTGAGGGTTGATAGGGCCCGATTGTTAGCGAGGCGACGTTTGCTGAATCGACTCTACGACTAGTTGACGGCATGTCAGGCTTCCTCTTCCAATCATTACACTGATATGAAGGAATTGTGTTTCGTTGGCGGTACCGTATTGTCTCGTTAGTGAAACAGATGACATGTATCTGTATCTGCCACAGGATTTCCGGATGTATAGCCAGGTTTTCGTGTATGCATTATAGGAATCACGAGATGATGTATTAGTATCTTTGTAATAGTTTCTGTATAGAACTTTTAACTAGTGGGATGCATGGCATCGTGCCTTAAGGCAAATTGCTGAAACTTTCTGTACCGTAATCAAAAATCTTGGTACGGAACCCCCAAAAAAATTTACACAAAATGTGTACACATTACTAAAATCTCTATGAAATATCTGATACTTTGATGTATATATGTCCAATAAATAATTTTGACCGCCAAATGACATTTTTTTTAACTTATTTTTAGAGTCCAAAACCGCTGCACCTGCCTTCCCAAAAATGTAATCAGTTGTTCATCCTAAAAACTGAGTTACCGTTTTTGGCACTTTTTCCCCGTATCTTCGGAACGGCTACGCCTGCCTTCGCCAAAAACTAATCAGCACGTTTCCTTATCAATACGAATCGAATGTTTTTTAAATTATTCAAATCGGTTGAACGGAGTTCCGGAAATCGTCGACGAAAATTTGTATCCGCACACACACATACCCACACATACACACACACAATATTCAAAAACCTTTGAAATGTAAAGATAAATAAAAGATTGCATTTTCGACTTTTTTGCGATTACTATACCTTACCCTACGGAAAGTTAAAAATGCTACATTACTTTAATTATTATATTTTTTTTTAAATTGAATTTCTTAAAATGTATACATTTATTTAGATTATCAAAATTTGATCATCAAAAATAGCTAGATATACTTAATCAAAATATCGCTGAAATTTTTATTTTAAAATGGAAATTGACTACGTGAGTACTTTCGACTTCAAATCTATTATTTTCAATAATTAATTAATTATTCATTTATTTAACGCCAATCGACTTTATTCATATTTCATACCTTATAAGGTGTATTCCTTATGCTATTTATATCTCATCAACTATTGCTATTCACCAGAAAGGTTTAAACAAAAAATGTTTACTTTTTCCTAATTTAATGCAAAAATAGTAAGCTTTAGATTCCATTTAATAGTTATATTAAAAAACCATGAGATCTTCATTTCTTCTAAAAAGTGTAAAAATTTGATCTATCAATTATTTTTTCATTATTATTTTTTCATTATATTTAATCGTCCTTAATATCAATATATATCAATTCGGAATAATTATATTTAGTTTCTTGCACTCGTAATACAGTAGAACTCCAATTATCCGAACTCCGACTATCCGAATCGCCGATTATCCGAATCACTTTCAGAAAAAAAATTGTCCAAAAAAAGTCTAAGTTACAGTTAAAACAGCTTACATTGACGGAGATGTTTAAAAAACAATGATTTTTATTTCTAAACTTGTACATAAGTACATTTTATTTATATTTAAAACATGTGAAAATATCATGTTTCTTTCATTTAATTCAATAAAAAAATAGTGCAATATCAAAACGTAACTTTTTTTCTCTCCAATGGCAATTTAAAAAAAAAAACTCCGATTATCCGAATATTTGATTATCCGAATGGGTCCCGGTCCCCATTAATTCGGATAATTGGAGTTCTACTGTATTCAAATATTTGGAATTAAAAATTTAAAATTAAGGAAAAATAAGGAATTGAGCAGAGCTTAAAGGATCGAGGTTAAAAAAAGGTCATCACCGATTTCTCAACAATAACTAAATTAGTTAAAGTTAAGGTTTTTTTAAACAATATTTGAAAGTAGGAGGCAAAAGATGATTGATTCTGTGAGCACTGTGATTTAGTTTACGAGACTTTAATATAATTATAAGTTATACTCCAATGGCTTTATAATATATGATGTTATTTTCAAGTCAGCTTGAACAGTTGATTTATATAACCCAAATAAAAGCTTGCATGTGGCTGGGGTAAGAAGGATCATCACAATCACAATCTTTACCCTGGCAAGATGTAAACAATAAGAAATAGTAAATAAAAAATTAAGGTAAAATACCTTTATCCTGGCAAAGGTGTATAAAATAAAAAAATATATAGAAAAATTAAGGTAAAAAAGCAATTGCAAAAGCCAGCTCAAGGTTATCTACAGTGTTCACTTTGTTAAAAAAATACCCATGAAATTTATTTTTTGCATTAGTTGAATAATGTTGTATTTCGTAAAATCTATTTAAAATTAAAAGACAATGGATCTATTCGCTCATTTTACTTTGTCTATGGGGTAAAAAGAATCAGATAACGAATTTTCGAAATACAGCAAAAAAATACATTTGTACAATGATGATTTAGCTCGGAGTTATACAGATAGTTGCTTGATTGATATGTATTGTTTGTTGCGATTCAATTGGTTTGTATCAAAAATTGGTTTGAATAATAGTGCTCCAAGAGAAATTGGGATTTTTTGCCCCGCCTTTCCTTGCATATTATCATTTATATCATTGCTTCAAGAATGTTTTCCGTAAAATTACATAAGTATCAAACTATTTGTGGGCAATTATGTATGTCGTTCATATATTTATACTGCAATAAAGCAAATAGTTCAAATTACTCAAAGTGCATATTCTATCGCTTTTCGCGTCAATTTAATTGGCACTTATATGAAAATCTAACGTAAATCAACAAATAGAATCCAATATATTTCCCATGTGCGAAATAAAATTGATGTACGCGTTAACTGAAATACTTCGCAGGTTTTAGTTCGACTTTACATATAATAAAATACGTTTGAGAATAAATCATTGTTATTGAATTTTCTATTATCATACAGATGGAATTTCTCAGACAATATGAATTCTATTGAAAGCTCGTAATATATATGTTTTATATATCTTGGTATTTTATATTGAATCATTTGCATTATATTTCATTATAGAAGACATATGCGTTATAAGAATGGATATCGTTATTAGTTTTGTTTAAAATCATATACAAGAATTTGAAAAATATGTTACTCTAGATGCCGAAAGCACATATATATTAATGAATTTGGACGCCGATATATTTGTTAAATCCTATTCAAGTATTTTTAGAAGAGACGGTTTTTGTTAGACTATCCAATAACTAAAAAACTACAGAACTAAATTGTTTTATGGTACTACAGAGTAACACGTAAATATGTAATAATGACTAAAACTTGCAATTATTAATTACGGATGAATTAGGCTTGGCTAAAATATTACAAATTGGTAAGTGTTGAAATTAAATAAAATAACACATTTGCAATGTATAGTTCATTTATGTATTTGGTAATTGAGAATTTTAGTTTTATAATATTGATCATTACCGTTGTAATGATCTAGTCATCTCAGTATATTGACACATAGTTACTGTAATAATTTGCTTGATTTGTTAGTTAATAATTTAGTTGATTTTTTGAGTGATTTTAAAGAAGAAATTTATAATAACACTTCTGAATTCTATTTGTTATATATTATTGACAACATCATTCAGATGGATTTTGTTCTTAAGTAATATTAATTATTTCTTAAAATGCATTCAAATCTTCTTTTACCTTTATAAAATAGAGGTTTATTTCTCATTTCTGCAATTTCAAATTTCATACATTTAACATTTTTCTTTACATTTACTTGAAACAACTGCTTGATAATTGATAGTTTTTTTATACTTTAAACCCTATACATTAGTCATTACGATGACATATTATTTGGCAGAAAAGTGATTGCATAGCTCAGAATATTTCTTGTTAAGGCTATCTTTAAATTTATGCTTTGTTATAAATTGTTATATTATAATTATAAGTTTTTATCATTATTTTAAATGATAATGCTATGTTGTGTTCATACTTCTGACAATAAAAGTCGTTATGAACCATTTTGGTGTTTATAGCTAATTTTTTTTAACTTTCCGTAGGGTAAGTTATTGTAATCGTCCAAAAATCGAAATTGAAAATTTTTGCATTTCTTCACGTTTTGAAAGTTTCTGAACATTTTGGCATACCTCAGAAAAAATGGATGTGTGTGTATGTGTGTATGGATAAATTTGTCGGGTGCGCGGATCAACCGATTTGAATGGTTCAAAAACATTCGATTCCTATTGATAGAGAAATGTGCTGATTATTTTCGAAGTTACGGAGCAAAAAGTGCAGAAAAAAGAAATCAAATTTTTGAGAGAATGGAGCATCCGATTTGAATGATCTAAAAAAAACATTCAATTCGTAATGACAAGGAGAAGTTTAGTTTTTCGCAAAGGCAGGTCTAGCCGTTTTGGATATACCGAGCTAAATGTGCAAAAAATTGCATTTTTTGAGGGAACTAAGCATCCAATTTGAACGATTCAAAAATCTTTTTGTTGTTTTGACAAAATAATTCCATTTGAAAAAAAGTTTTTTTGTATATCGAAAATATTTCTCATTTTAATGTTAATTCTGGCTAAAGTTCTAAAGCTCACATATTTACTTTAAATAAATAATATTAACTTTTTAATTCAGTTTATATAATTCTTATAAATATTAAACAATGTTACACTATTTATATATATATATATATATTAATAATCTAAATAAAAACATTTAATATTCCTCGAACATTTTGTTACGGTGCGGGAAGTTCCAGCAATTTGCTTTAAGGTACGATGCCATACACAACTAGTTCAATCTATATTTGACTTTCACAACTGTCTTGGGGGTGTAACTCGCCCTTTTTGAATATTATTTGTTTTTATGACTAATTTGTTCTATTCAAAAACAGCATTCTAGTATTTCCATATAAAGACTTCAAATGTTTAAATTACTTAACTATTCAATTTACTTTTATCTCAGATAGCTATTAAATGAACAATATTACTGCTGATGGAAAAAAGTTGTACAACCTTACCAAGTCTTTCCTTTATTACCTACTTAAATATTCATATTTTTCATCAATATCATTTAAGTTGTTATTGTTAATTATAGTAGACCATCTATTTGAACATCAATAAAAGCTAAGCTCTCCAAATAGATATGTTGAATAAATAACGAACTAAAAAGTGTAGAATTACGACTGTTGATGACTTGAGCGTTTCCTAGAACGCGCGATATTGAATTCAGAGTATGTACGGCGTCGAAGATGAATGTGTTTTCGTGAATATCCACAGAAAAATATATAAATCGAACTTTACTACATGTTGCTTAGGTCTTATACGTTTATACGCTCCTACGGTTCAAATTGCGTTCTAAAAAGGAGCCGTATTTTCATCAATTCCTTCACGATATTATTTTCGTTCGCTATAAGGATTTATTACTCCTGCGTTTATACGCTAGACCTCCGGCGTGATGAATTATTTTCATAAATTAATTGAATTTCTCTTACAACGTTTTGTACTTTTGAGGTAAAATGTAAACTTTGTTACCGAGACAGCTTTGTCTGATAATCCTTGTCTTATGTGTGCTATTAAATGCGAATTTAAAAAATAAGGCAACAACGAAGAGAATGCGAAATAAATCGGTTTCATAGAGGTAAAGAACTTGCTAAGACATTCGGTAATAAATTTGGAATAAATTTATTTAATATTGAAATGGCCATTTTGTAATACATGTATAATGGGATACATATACCAAGTTTACATTCTTTAAAACTTTTGTCTGCATGACTGTTTGGCTAATCTCTGAAATGCTTGCACTAATTTTGAAGGGGGTTTTACTGGCTGATCTAATCGGGCGTAATTTTCAATACTTTTAATTAAAAAAAAACATCTTACAAACATATCTTATAAAATAAAACTTCAAATTTGGCTTACAAATCATATCTTACAGTATTCTGGTTTACCCCAGAAACGTTTTTTAAGTTTGTTCGTTTTTGCACCTTAACTTATCCCAATGCAAAATATTTTATAAATCTTAAATTTTATACTTTCTGTGTTATACCTATAAATAAAAAATTAAACAAAAATGCGATTCTGTTACATCTAGTTTTAAGATTGAAAATAACCCACATATCTTCCGTGCATAATTGTTGCGCTGTAATAGATGCATCATCGAGCAAAATATCTCATTTAGCATCCCAATATAATATTGGTGTAAAGCATATCAGTATTTTTTGCCTTTCAGTGAAAATCAAACAACATACATCACATATCGACATATCAGACAATCAACTATTGAAACATGATCAAAAAATTTCCTAGTTATTGCCTAAATATAGAAATGTGTTTTGTAATTTTTTCTGAAAATATGTATTTCTCCCACTTTACCCCATAGGGGCAAACACACCCAATGGAATCTCATTATGGAATTTTCCGAAGGAAAAGCTACATTAAACACCCAATGCCAAACATAATTTTAATAGGCCCATTTTACAAAGATTATATCTACCTGAATATTCACTTAATAGAATAACTATTAATTTTTTTTAACTAAATACACATTACTAACTTCTCGTAGGGTGTTATTGTAATGGGCCAAAAATCGAAATTGAAATTTTTTACATTTCTCGACGTTTTGAAGGTTTCTGAACATTTTGGCATACCTCAGAAAAAATGGATGTGGTGTGTGTGTATGTATGTATGGATACAATATTTCGTGCACGTTTTCGGACGCACGGATCAACCGATTTGAATGGTTCAAAAAGCATTCGATTTCTATGATCGGGAGATGTGCTGATTAGTTTTTGGCAAAGGCAGGTCCAGCAGTTACGGAGATAAAGAGCAAACAGTGCAGAAAATAGAAATCGAGTTTTTGAGTGAACGGAGCATCCGATTTGAATGATCTAAAAAACATTCAATTAGTAATGATTGGGAGAAGTGACTATTAGTTTTTGGCAATGGAAGGCCCAGCCATTTCAAAGATACAGAGTTAAATGTGCAAAAAATGGCAGTTTTTGAGAGAACTACTTTAAATGATTCAAAAAACTTTCAGCTTGTTTTAACAAAATAATTGATTTTGGAAAAAAAGTGTATATTTTTTTTTGTATATTGAAAATAATTCAGACTTTATTTTTAATTCTGACTAAAGTTCTAATATATTTTAAACAAATAATATTAACTTTGCAATTCAGTTTATATAATTCTTATAAATATTAGACAATGTTACAATATTATAATAATCTATTTGAAAGCATTCAGTATTCCTCGAACATTTTGTTACGGTACGGGAAGTTCTAGCAATTTGCCTTAAGGCACGATGCCATACATCCCACTAGTTTTTTTTTAAATTAATGCTCATTTTTATGTAGTATTATCTTATATTTTTTTGTTCGCCAGTATCAAGGTTTAGTTGGTCCTTTTTACTCCAACCACATGTAAGCTGTTAAGTCTTATAGAGGTTCTATAAAAAATATGTTAAAACTAACATTAAAATAACAATACATATCATAAAAGCTTTCTATAAACTCAAAAAATCTCAATCGAATTTCAGTCCAAGACGTTCTTTGACAATATAGGTGTTTGTGGTAACACGGTAAAAATTTAGGGTTATATGTATTTTTCATATTCGCACTATAAAAGAATAAAATAATTGACCCAAAAGATAAAAAAAATCGGCGGGGCCAGCCCCTTCTAATTGGCATCATTTAACACAGAGACAGACATACATCCGTTGTTATATATAAAAAAAAATCAAAAAGGAATCAACTTCTGAATTATGGCACACATCTTATGTCAAAGGTTACAATATTAAACAAAAAATTCGTCAAAATGTAAAAGCATAATATTTATTCTGTTATTATGGTTTCTTGATGCACATGCAATGGTAACATATTTTTAGTTTTATTATTCTTTTTCACAATTTATAAGTAATATTTTAATATTAGCTTATCTTCAACTATCCTAGTTATTATAGTCAAATTAATGTAAGGGGTTATCGTGTGGAAAAATTTACACCCTATATTGGGCGTATCCCAAGCGCAGTAAAATACGTAATAATATACGTATATGACAAGAAAAAATATTTGAAAAATCTGTCAGAATGCGGGAACTGGAATTCGTTATATATTTCGATTCGCATGAATTGTCGTACCGTAAGAACAAAGAGATAACGATTGGAAATATTTTTTCAGTATAGGGACATATGTTATTTTGATACATGGTGACCAATACGATATAAAATAAGGTTTATAAAAAGGTTTTACCGTTACACAAAAATTATAGACAACTGTCCCCCAAAGCTCTAAGTTCTATCTGTTATAAAACGATTAATATTCATGCAAATATTACAATATGAATAATGTATTGTCTACGCATTTATATAAGTTTTAGGCTTGAATATAAGCTCAGTATGCAAATTATATGGAA
>NW_020537758.1:55679191-55693372 GCF_003426905.1 Ctenocephalides felis
AAATAGGTTCAGGTAGCATTAAAATCGTAAAATCATTATTGTCATTTCCTGTAAATTCACATAGTCTCTTTAATAAACTTATTTTTGAAATGGCTTAGTGTTATCTCTTAATTTGTGTATATTTAGCAATCTTAATCATGTGTTATATAAGTGACATACCACAACCACATGAACAAAAGTATGAACTATTATCTAATAACTACTATCTAATGGATTTAAACGTTAGCATACGAATGTATTTGGCCTCAAAAATTCCGAATAGTTTACTCATTCTAAGAATAAGTACAGTGCGCCATGATTTAAATGTAATATTAAACAAAAGTATCTGGAAATAATTTTAGAATCGATGAGTACATTTCCTAGAATATTTTCTAATAGATCCATTATTTCGTTTTTGTTAAGCTTATTTTTAACATCAACCAGAGTTGAGGTTCTTGTGAGCCAACTATTTTACTAATTACTAATACTTATTAACTACTAATACCTCGATATTTTACAGATGGCAATTCAAACAGTTTTCTAATCCTTATGTGATAAATTATTACATTTTTTTTAATACTAATGGAATTTTTATTGATCCAGCAATGCCGGGTGAGAGATATTTTCACTTGGAAACATATTGCTATCTATATTTCCAATGAAAACTAATGTTACTACCATTTGACATGAAGTCACTGAAAAAAGGATGGAACCCGGGGCCTCTAATGATGGTCGAGTCGTGTGCTAGCCACTTACCTATGAGCGAAGTTGAAATATTCAGTAGATTGCAATTTATACTATACTATAACTATAACAATTCGTTTTAGTAATTGTGGTTATATATATAGTATATATATATATATATATATAATATATATAATATATATATATATATCTATATATATATATATATATAGATATATATATATATATATATATATATATATATATAATATATATATATTATATATATATATATATATATATATTATATATATATATATATATATATTAGTAGGTATCTTTCAGAAATTGTACATAGAAGATGTATAAAAAAGAAGCACATTTTTATATAATGTTTGTTATTCTATCAATAGATATTTTTATGTGTAAAACTATATATTACTAGCAGAAGTACTACTCGCCATGTCGTAATCGGCCTGAGCTAGCACAAATTAGCCCTGTGTTGCCAATCTCGGTGGGGAACACATATATCTAATAAAATCGCCTCAAATAGGAAAATGGTCAACCGATGGGTTAACCTACTATTTCACGAGAGGCAACCAAGGTTTTATGGCTTCAACCATATACTTACAGAATAAGTAGTTCAGAATAGTTCCGCTTGCTGTTGAAACAAAACAAAAAATATTATTATCGATAAAAGTATTTTAATCGAGCTAGATGATAATACCTATTGCATATGCCATTGTACAAATCTTGCACATAAAAAGAAAAATAATTACTCTAACAATGGATTAAATCGTAATAACACGGCACACTGTGGGCGTTATTACTAAATTACCTTGATAATGTCTATTTTTAGCATAGTTCAATATTTGTATATAGAATTGTGTAAAGAACTGAAGTAGATTTTAATAGAACAATCGCTATTCTTCGAATAGGTTTATTTATTCGTCTTTGTGTAAAGAAACAAGGGCCAATACTGCGTCGTCAGTTCCGATTATCTTTCGCCTCAATCGTTTTCTCCTGGCCGTATGCTCAAGTTTTGCAACCGAAGACGTATCCTGCACATTTCAATCTGAAAACTATATACGGAGCACGTAGAAAATACGCCGAGGCATCACAACAAGAATTGCAATGTACAATGCATCTCACACTCGGATCGAATGCACCGACATACATATAAAAGCGAAACAAATTATCGCGAGACCATTATTTATTATTACCCTGACGTCGCCTTCCTTGAATAGTGATGCTTTTTCGCAGTCTGTTCTTTAGAATGCTGGCTAGTACAGTGGTTTCCAATATTTTCACTCCAATCCCATTAATGACAGAATTTGCGCCTGACTTACAAATATATAAATATATTTTATATCTACTCTCTTCTACATAACATCAATAAAATTATATATAACAATAGGCACTTAGATAGTTTTTAAGAAATGTTTTATTCTGCACATATGTCTTGAACCGTTGCATTAGGGTTTGTCGGATTTCTAAAACCGTTTTCTTGTGAAAATTGTGAAATTTGAAAACCGGTTTTTAGCGGAAAAAATCGGTTTTTAACTTTCCGTAGGGTAAGTTATTGTAATGGGCCGAAAATCGGAATTGAAAATTTTACATTTCTTGACGTTTTGAAGGTTTCTGAACGTTTTGGCATACCTCAGAAAAAATGGATGTGTGTGTGTGTGTATGTGTGTGTGTGTATGTATGTATGTATGGATACAAATTCCAGTCACGTTTCCGGGCGAACGGATCAACCGATTTGAATGGTTTAAAAAGCATTCGATTTCTATCGAAGGGAAAAGAGCTGATTAGTTTTTGGCAATGGCAGTCCAGCCAGCCGTTTCGAGCATACGCAGCAAAGAGTGCAGAAAATAGAAATCGACTTTTTGAGAGAACGGAGTATCCGATTTGAATGATCTAAAAAACATTCAATTAGTAATGATTGGGAGAAGTGTTTATTAATTTTTGGCAAAGGCAGGCCCAGCCATTTCGAAGATACGGAGCTAAATATGTAAAAAATGGCAGTTTTTGAGAGAACTAAGCGTCCGATTTGAATGATTCAAAGAACTTTCTGCTTGTTTTAACAAAATAATGATTTTGAAAAAAAAATTTTTTTTGTTCCAATTTTTTTTTTTTGGGGGTTTGCCAAAAACTAATACACACTTCTCCCAATCATTACTAATTGAATGTTTTTTAGATCATTCAAATCGGATACTCCGTTCTCTTAAAAAGTCGATTTCTATTTTCTGCACTCTTTGCTCCGTATCTCCGAACGACTGGACCACCTTCGCTAAAAACTAATCAGCTCTTTTCCCTATCAATAGTAATCGAATGTTTTTTGAACCATTCAAATCGGATGATCCGTGCGCCCGAAAACGTGACTGGAAATTTGTATCCATACATAGATATACACACACATACATTTTTTCTGAGGTATGCCAAAATGTTCAGAAACCTTCAAAACTTCGAGAAATGTAAAAATTTTCAATTTAGATTTTCGGCCCATTACAATAACTTAACCTACGGGAAGTTAATTAAATATTTGACATTATTTAATTAAAATTGTTCGGAATATAATAATCTCGGGATTTTATTGGATTGTTTTAGAACTAAAATTGACATTATCAAAAACGTATCAATATGTATCTAATTTTTTTTATTTAATTAAAAGTTACATTTTTTATTTAAAAATGTATTAGTTTTATTTATTCGAACTCTTTTATCACTATCATACAAATATTTAATCTCATGTGTGAAAATGATGCATGAATAACTAATCTAAAATTGATACTATCAAGTATGTATCAATATGTATCTAATTTTTTTTTATTTAATTAAAAGTTACATTTTTTATTTAAAAATATATTATTTTTATTTATTCGAACTCTTTTCTATCACTAACATACAAATATTTAATCTATTTAATCTATTTCATGAGAAAATGGTGCATGAATAACGAATAAACATTTTCAAAGTTATTTAATCCAGATCAACTATTATTTCTTTGTTCTACTAATTAAAATTAAAATAAATTTGTTTACTATTCATAAAGTTGAACATTAAATAAATTCAGTCAAAAATTGCTTTAAATCACACTAAATTTGCTGACATTTTTTTTTGTTATTACAGAATATTTGAGCAAAAATTAATTTCTATATAAAATTCTAAAATAGGCTCAAACCTGTTTTCTGAGAAATTTGCATTTTGAAAACCGGTTTTCTGAAATGTCGTTTTTTGTATAAACCCTAGTTTACATTTTGCAAAGAAATACAAATTTTACAGGAATCTAGTATTTAAAATGTTTGATATAGTATTTTGTAATGAAGTTACATCTTATTAAACCTTATTTTATCTTATAATATTTTATTACATCTTATTCTCTCTGGTCCTTTGGGATAATTAGAGAATCTGTTCGCCTGACCAGCTAACCATAGTTACAAGCATTTAAATTCATTATTAGTATGTAGGTACAATATATAATTTTTTAATAGAAATAACAATCATGATTAATGTTTATACAAACATAAGGGAGTACAATCAAGTTTAATTTTCAAAGATTCTGAAGTTGCTCCTGGCGTTTCTAGTTTATCAGTTTTTTGTGCGGTTGAGCATCTGCACTAGCCAAAGAGGTAAACTTTTATATATCGCATAAAACAACATTATGCGGAAGAGTTAAATCTTCGCTAAAGCTAGCAATAAAAACCCTCTGCTCTAGGATTTAACTTCTTCAGGTATTGTTCTATCGATTTTCTCAAACAGAATACTATAAACGTTAAACTGATTAAGAAAACGATTATTTTTATAACTACCTTGTTAAAATATGTTTAAAATATATTCAAAAGAAATTTTGAAGATTTACTGAAATACGCAAAATTTATATATTTGTAATACTACCTAAACTAAACATGTAGATTTAATAATTTGTAATCGTAATTTGCTTTTGATAACGATTCTGATAAAATCTTATAAAATCTTATTGTATAGGGGAGACGTCTTTATTGAGACGTCATAACGTCTAAAGGGAAAATACGAAGTATTTTTGTTGGACAAGTTTACATTATATTATTAAGTCAGCACCCTACAATAAGATTATATACATCCTCATTGCTTTTGAAGAATCAAAAAAATTCTGGTTATTTCAATAATAAGTGTTCTCGTTCGGTTTTTTTTAATAATAAGTGTCACAATAAAAAAAATTGAATTGAATAGAATAATAAAAACATGTTTAATAAAATTATCTTGTTAGTCACATAATTCTCAGAATGAAAAATGGTACCATATTCTATATAAATATTGCAACATTATTCAATTATTATTATATTTTTTTATATATCATCGATTATTGAGATAATATGCTACATACTTCTTGGTATAAAAATAATAGAGAACTTTATTATCGATTTTGTGCTAATCAATTTTTATTTTTTTTAATATTCCACAAAGTGTAAAGAGTTTTATAGTGAAACTAACTATTCCTATAAATATTTAAATATGGCATTAAATCTTCGTTATTCAGACGTACTATCGACAACTCATCAAATATTTATAATCAGTAAAATTAGTTTAACTGTTCGAATGAAAACGCTAAATTAAAAGTTTTATAAATGAATAATTCAGGGCTATATGCAGCTAATGGTAAAAGTTGTCATTTTAAACTGTTTTTTTTTAGATACTTCAATTTTTATTATGAACTGCGATTATTGAATTTAAAAATAGTAATATGAATAATATGCTTTAGGAAATATCATAGAAAACTTTTGCAAAACATATGCTGAAGAATCATGATGCAAACAAATATATTGCAAGATATAATCTATTAGTGTCTTATATTATTATATTATATATTACAAAATAATTAACTACTTTTAGCATCATAAAAGTGCACTAATGATGTGCCGTCTATTCTATTCCATATAAATTATGATTCACAAACTATATCAATTAAACTGTGTATTTTATACACAAGATTTTATTTTATTAACCATATCACATTTACCTGAAAGAAAATAAAAAATAGTTTTAACTATTTTTATTATTTCAGCAATAATTATATAATTGAAAATATCATTTACGATTCATCATTATTGTTTATTGTAAGAAAATCGTTTTCCAATATTCTTGCACGGAACTGCATATCAGAAATCATGCAAGTATATGGAAATCTGATGAGCATTTGAGATAAAAGAAACGATTGGAAAATCCGCCAGGAGAAGAACTTGTTTCTGATGGTAAGTTTTTGGCTGAGGCAGCATTTCGCAAATCGTGTCTTCGATATTTACATCTCATTTGCGTTCTGTGATTTTTTTATTTTCGATGAAACTGCGCGAGTTTTACTCACGGAAATTGAATTTAACGAGCATGCATGCGCATTTCTTTTCTTTATCTGTGCAGGGATAAATGCTGAACGGTGGATTGGGAATTTTTAAATTCATAGGAAAATTTGCAGTTCAATCTTGATATACGTTCCTGTTATCATTGAAAAATGATTTCGAAATTTTATGGGTGTTTTAGAATTTCTAACGATTGGCCAATAATTTTTCTAACAATGCGTGCTAATGCAATGTTAGTGCTATTGGTGGTTTTACAACTTTTCGAGAGCAATATTTATTGTCTATTACACATATGTTTAACTTTGATAACACTTCTTTTTCCGTGTACAAATTTTTAATAGTTAAAATATTAGTACAGAAGATTAAAAATAAGAACACAAAAACAAATTCTAAATCCATAAAAGCTATCTGTTATTATATTATGTATGTGTTATATGTCTCTTATGATTCACCTTCTATATACTAAATTCTTGCGTTCTCAAAATCCAGTACAGAAAGTTTCTCCAGAACAAATTTGAGAATAATAGTTTCAAAATTAAATATTAAATTCAGCTTATTGCTTTGTATTTTTTATGTAGTAGCACGTTACTGTTTATATTTTACTTTGAACACATATTTTTTGTTGTACGCATGGAAAAAGCAAAAGTTCACTCACAATAAAAAAGCTCTACGTGTGCGAGAAACACGTACTCGGATAATGCTTTCGTCCGAAAGATTTTCAAAGTTTTTCATGACAACATTATATATTATATTACCTCTTTTATCAGCCAAGAGTCTTAAAAGCGATCCTAAACATACTTTATTTGCGGTGATATTTATGAGTACCAAACGACTTCTTCCACAATTTTGTGATGGCTGTTATTTAAAACTCCAAAATGTAATTTTTTGCTATTTTTGTGGAAAATAGATGTATGTGTACGAATAATTTGAATAGTTCTAATAATACAGAATGCTATTGACAATAATGAGCTCATTGATTTTGCAGATCTTTAGGATGATTTTAAATACGAAAATTTTTATTTAGGTCTACATGTAAGCATCTTTGTATATCAGATGATAAAGTTTTAATAGAGCTCTGATCATGTATACATTTAATTTATCAAACTTTAAGAGCCTTATACTAATGTGAATCAAATTGTCAAACAATTTTTTTCTTTTTAAATTTTCAACAAAAATCAGAACAACAATCAATGAGTTTTTAGTACAATTTATCCAATTTTTGTAAGTGAATAGTTGTCACTCTATGAGTGATTATTAATTCAGCTCAGGTCTCCAAGCGTGTTATAACAGAAGTTGAAACGGAAAAAAAATCTTAACATTTTTGGTGGTATAAAGTAATTCTTTTAATGGATATGTTAAATAACTTTTTTAGTTGATAATTTACTAGCTATTAAAATATACTAGATTGTGTTTTTTGTATCAAATTTGAATTGTACTTAAATCAATTAATAAAATTTTTTGTCAAAATTCTTGGCAATAGTAATTACTTAGGACAAAAAAACAATCAAACATACACATAATATAATTCTACGCATATGCTTATAAGCCAAAATTTGCATATGTCACGCAATGTACAATATTCATATTTGAATATATTTTTTAACTTACAAAAAATATTTCATGTCACAAGAGTTCGTGTCCCTAATTGATGTTACTTTTCATGTATCTTAATATAGGGTTCTTTATAATACCATATTTATCACCGCCCTTTGTCGCATTATGTAAATTAATCGTAAAAATATAAGCGTATGAGAATTAGAGTATATGTAACAAAATTATACATGTCACACTAATGAAGACTTTCTTCATTAAATTGAAAAGAAATTCTGCTTTGGAAAACAACTACTGCATGGCATCGTGCCTCATGGCAAATTACTGGGACTTTCTGTACCGTAATGACATTCGAGGAATATTAAATGCTTTCAAATAGATTATTATAAATACCTAAATTTTTGTTATTTATAATTTATAGACAAAATATTGAAGCTTATATTATAAATTGGAGGAAGACGGTTAAAAAAAATGAAATTTTAAAAAAAAAATTTTCCTAAAACTAATTGTTTCTTCAAGCAAAATATTTTTTTAATCATTTAAATCAGATGCTTTGGTTTCTCAAAAACTGCCATTTTTCATACTTTTAGCTAAAAACTAATTACCAGGTGTTCTCATCATTACGAGTTGTTATTTCAAACATTCAAATCGAAAACTTAATTTCCATTTTCTGCAAACTTTACTTCGTATCTCCGAAACGACTGGACCGACCTTTTCCGAAAATTAATCAGCACTACACATCGGCTGAGTAGGCACACATGAATTTATTCTAAAATATGACAAAATGCTCAAAAACCTTTTCAACGTAAAGATATACAAAAATTTTCATTGGGGTATTTCTATAACTTAGCTTGCGGGAAGTTAAAAATATTTAGAATAGCATGGTACACTGTAACACGAATGAGACTTTAAAAACAAAAATAATAGTTTTTGTTTTGTTTACGTGATATTAAACTTCAATACGTATATTAATAGTAATATGTAATATGTTGAAGTTTTAGTTGAAAGGCTATTATGCAAAGTTTGCCAGATTGTTGGATAAGTTTCTTCTTTTGTTAAATAAGAAACATCGTGTTAAAATGATTATGATTCCTACAGGTTTTTCCAAAAGTAAGGGCTAATATCAAGGCTATTTAGGAAATTGGTTCATGATATAAATATATAGCACTATTTTATACAGATTTTTGTAATTTGAAATATGTTATACATTACCTACTATTAAAATACGATTTCTTTATTTAAAGTGAAATAAAAGCAATTATAACAAACACAACTCAATAATGTCATATATTTAGTATTGAAACTTCAGCAGTTCACTAAAAAAATTATAACCATGTCATGCACCAGTAGTTGTTCTATCTTTTAGTCATTGGAATTATCTTTTTTAAATGAATCATGATTAAGTTTTAGAAAAAAACTTCAAGTACGAAGGATTATTTGTCATTCAAAATTTTGTTTAACAGAATTGTATGTATCTTATAAAATTTCTTTAAAACCGTCTTATATATTAAGAAATGAACAAATTGTAAGAATAATGTAAATTTTTTGTTGTATCTGTATGTTATATTTCTTGTATTAGGAATAAAGTTCATTACCATTTATAAAAACATTAAAAAATAATGTTTTAAAATAGGTACAAATATTGAAATTTGTACGAATACGGTGGAGACGCCTTGTACTTTTTTATTCGAAATATTTTTTTCTAAATTTTAAAATTTAAAAAAATACATATATTAATATTAGAACAATAAGTTATTAAACTCAATCAGCTTTGAATCTTAATTTTTGAACTGATCTAACTAAATTATCACAAAATTAAATAAATGATATCGGCCAGTAGTTTATTACATATTTCGTGTTTTATATTTCTAATTTTTGTCATGCCATTGTTTAAATATTCTATTCCGTATGAAGAAAATTGTCTAAATGCTTTTACTTATACTACCATTCCATTTGAATAGAAATCCTTATACATCCATTTCTGTGCTGTATCAGAAAATAAACGTTTCGTGCAATATGTTACTGTTATTATAATAATATAAAAGCGAATTATATTTCTAGAAAACTATTTTAGCCGTTATAAAAAGGTATAATCCTGCTTAAAAATATTCCACATGAACTACATCAAATCGGTAAAATAAAACCGAAGGAATAAGTGTAAAAGTAGACGGAGATTCAACGATAACATTTAAAGCGAACGTAGCCAGAGATAAAATAACCGTAATGATATCTTCTGACAATAAGTACAACTATCAAGAACCGCATAGAGGAACATTAATGCGATCCAATCTCATTTCCAACTGCCTTTAAATATGAATTCGTCCGAAGTCCTGTCTTCGCAGTGTTCCCGCTCAGGATAATACTTATTGTCATAAATAAGAATCAAAATGACACCTTATATTGGCCTGCGGAAATTGTGTTACGGGAAAAAAATTCTTTATCCGATAAATCAATTTTGTTCTCGTATTTATGATAAAGCCGTATTTGTTAGAAAAATATTTAAGGGACAACCGGGGTCGGTAATATTTACTTTCCGTTAAACATGGATTTATTAATACTAACTCAAACACTTATTTTAGATATAATGTTTTTGTAAAAAACTTTCTTAACATTAGTAATTTTAAAAATTATTTTAATCTACAATATATAAGACTAATTAATAATATAAAACATATTTTAAATTGATTGAGTTAGTTTCAAAATTATGTTTGTCATCAGTTGATAAAGTCAATTCAAATAGGTTTTATATATGCAGACTGTCATCTCGACTGCAATTTCGAGTATAATTTTTGCTTCAATTTTAAAGTTGGGTATTCAGAACTAGAGTTGGAGCAACCACATAAGCTGTACTTAATATTGAGTTTGTAGTCTACAAGGAAGTGATCTAGGGCCACTCTTGTTTGTATTTTATATACACGCGACATTCCGACTGATGGTAATGTAACAATAGGAACATTTGCTGATAATACTGTTATATGGCCTCATGAAAGTGCATCGGTCGCGACGGCATGTTCAAAATATGTGTCAGTACTTGCAAAGTGACTCAAAATGGAAGATAAAAATAAATGAAACCAAATCTAGCTATATTACCTTTACACAAGAACCTACGACTGCCTAAGAGTGAAAATATACAATATAGAAACACCAAAGTGTGACTGTGTGAAATAAACTGGTATTCATCATAGGGATATATGATCGAACTGGTCTACACACATAAAAAGACAGAAAACAAATGGAAAAGAAATTCAAAGAGTTGTACTGGTTAATTGGCAGAAATTCAAAAATGTGTTTTGAGAATAAACATCTTTTATATATAACAATAATTATACCAATTTGGACATATCAAATATTGTATTATGGACAAGCTCCAGCAATTCAAATAAAAAAAAAAAAAAACCATTATAACATAAAATTAGGCTGTCCAAGGTGATCGATTCCAAAACCTTCTGTTTGAAAAACCAAAACTCTATCCGCTACGCCACGGGAATACCAGTTGTAGTATGAATAATAATAATTCTAGTAATATACTGGCAAGATGCATTTGATAGTATGAATACCCATGTCGTCTTAAATCATTTGAATTATATTGTTTTCTATCCTTTCCATTGTAGATTCGAATCTGTAAAAATTCAAATAGTTATTCAAAATAGCGAGCAAAAAATGAACGTTTGTTATATATAGTAATAAAATTGTACTAATGATTTTTTATTAAATTTTAATAAAACGAAGCAGTAATGTGTATCTAGCCCATCTCGCCGAATGTATAAAACATAACAAATTGTTAGGTTATGCGGTATATTTAAATTGAAATTTACAATATAAAATCACCATAAGGAAATCGTCCCACATCTCCTTAGATGTCTATGTAGTTACCTTCCAATATCTTCCGCGGGATTTATACAAAGGTTATATGAGCTTCGCGAAAAAGCGCAAACGATTTTTTATATTTTCTATAAAGCGTTCGAGATAGGAGAAGGGAATTCATCGCCGATACGTTATTGATGCTATATAAATTATTTTTTTTATATTTCGCGTTATCGATTTGGGACCGTTATTTTGTGATATCGGTTTTCTGGCATTCCGGTCATGAATATTTACAGGATGGTTTTCCTGGTTTGGGTAACCGCCTATGTATATAATAAATTACGAGAATGAAATAATTTAATAACAATGCGAACAAATATTCGGCGCATCTCATGGTTATCAATATATATATATATATATTATATATATATATATATATATATATATATATATATATATATATATATATATATATACATACATAAATAAATACATATAAATTATATATGTATGTACGAAGTCGTACGCTATGTTTCATTTACTTTCGTAAATTGTATTTTTTAATGTTTCAATTAAGAATGCTAAGTTTTTGGTTAAAAAAAATATAATACTAGTGTTAATATATATTATTATTTATTGTCTTGAGCGTATCAAATATAATATTTGTTTTGCCGTTTACTGTTATTGAAGCACCGATTGCACTACGAGAGTCTGTCAAAAGAGTTTTATCCTCCATGAAAATTTCTTTAATAATTTTTATAGCTCTTTTAATTCCTATAAGTTTGGCATTGAAGATGGATTTATATTAAGTTGTCATAAAAATAGATCGCATTAAGATCATGATAACATATTAGCTAATAGATAAGAAATTTAATCTTATCCGTTGAAGTCTCTTTTGTAGCAGCTCATTTTTTATCCAAACTCCATCAGGTTTTTCACTTGAAATTAGGTAAACCATCATTAAGTCAAATGATTATTGATCAAATCGATTATTTAAGCATTTTAAGGCCTTCATTTGGGGGTAGAGTGCCACTTACACCTAGACCGTTTTTTTGTAACTGTTAAATACTTTACACATTTTATAATTTTACTCTTTGATACTTTAGCTAAAACATCTCCTTATGAAATCCGCAGTTTTCTCTTCCGCTGAATTTCTTTCGGCGTTAACGCCGCTTTAAAGGTAGATCGAACGCAATCGTTTTCTTGCCGCAATTATTTGCAACATCAGCTCGGCACTACCCGACGTAATTTAGTGCATATATACACCGGAGAATACAGAAGAAGTATTAAATCTTTAATTCGGGGCGTACACTAACGTCTCCAATGTGGGTTGTTTGGACATTTTGTGAGTCAGCGGTCTAGACTTCGTTTCATTTATTTAATGCTTACACAATATGCTAAGTGAATTGAATAACGAATTGTGTTAAGGATATAATAAATATTATTGATCTACATTATTTTGAACTACATTATTACATATATTCAGGCAAAATGCCAGAAAAATTTCCTTATATTCAATGACTTGAATTAAGAGACCTCTTCTGCCGTATAACAGATAAATGTTATGGCAAGCCCATGTTACGCTCAAACTTCCATACTGAATCATACTGAATATTGTCAAATATCATGTATTTGCTGTGCATTCAGACGTTTTACACATAGCTGCAATGCACTCGTATGATCTGAACCTAAGTCAGAAAAACATTTATTTGAGAAAAATCGCTCTGACTGCACAGCAACCATATGGCTTTGTCAATATTTAGAACGAATTTGTATGGAAATCTTATAACATAGCTTGCCATAACTTGCCAGTCTGTTATGCCGCAGAATCGGTCCCTAAAATTGTTAATCGAAATTGGTCTGAAAATATGCAGTGCAATGCATACAAAATGTACAAATAAGTTAACATTTTGTACATTTTATGTATTTTGTTTATATTTATTTAACAAAGTGACACAATTTTCATAAGCTATTGGGCAGATTATAGAAACACATACAAAAAGAACACTTATATATTTACATATTTACAGATATACAATATAATACATTACTTATAATATTAGGAGAGATATACAAATAGAGAGAAAAGAAATAAAATTTATAAAATTTAAATTAAATTGGGTGGCCAATTTCTTTTGAGACCCCTTACTATTAGAGAATTAGGCTGGCAAGTTAATAATTCATTAGGATGATCTTCAAATGAAAAATGAAAATGTGTTAATTATTTAAACTTTTTAATATTCTCTCAAAAATTTGTTTCAATTTTTTATTTAT
Organism: Ctenocephalides felis; assembly: GCF_003426905.1. NCBI lineage: Eukaryota > Metazoa > Arthropoda > Insecta > Siphonaptera > Pulicidae > Ctenocephalides > Ctenocephalides felis. The sequence goes on from NW_020537758.1 coordinate 55,692,817, forward strand.
TTTTTTTTTAGTTTTTTTGTATACATTGGGAAAATTATTTTCAATATCATTATTGAGCTATAATTCAGTAAAACTGACAGCAAATCCATCATTATAGAAATGAGCTTTTTTGTTGTTTTTCTTTTGAGACCCCTTACTATTAGAGAATTAGGCTGGCAAGTTAATAATTCATTAGGATGATCTTCAAATGAAAAATGAAAAAAATGTGTTAATTATTTAAACTCTTTAATATTCTCTCAAAAATTTGTTTCAATTTTTAATTATTTTTTTTTTTAGTTTTTTTGTATACATTGGGAAAATTATTTTTAATATCATTATTGAGCTATAATTCAGTAAAACTGACAGCAAATCCATCATTATAGAAATGAGCTTTTTTTTGTTGTTTTTCAAAAATTTGTCGCCTGATTTTTTTTACCCCATAGGCGAGTTACAGTTGGAAGGCCAGCAAGCAAATTGATTTAATGTCTTATTTTAAATTTAAAAGCGATATTACGAAGCAATAGCTACATTATTCAACCAATGCAAAATATAAATTTCATAGGTACGGTTTTTGCAA